>NC_066583.1:252952263-253116202 GCF_024323335.1 Lathyrus oleraceus
ACTCCTAAGCTTCATCTCACTTCTGTTTACCATTGATTGATGTTGATTCATTTCATACTTGGTCAATGTATTTTGCTTATGTCATTTGAATTTCAATTATGTATGTTCCATTCTTCTTTTTCTTCTTCTTTTTTTCTTTTTGACCAATGAGTTAAAGATTGGTGGTTAGCCTTGACATATGAGAGGCTTAACCTTCCTTAATTCAAATCAAATTCATCTTGATCAAAGATCAAGTGAATTGCTTTACATTAAGAATAGGTTGCTTCTTGGTCAAGCAAAAAACCTAAATCAATACAAGGTCATTCTTTCTTTTCTTTTGGCATGGCAAGTTGTAGGAGCTTGGCTTATTAGTCATGGTCTCTAACTTGTGTTTGTTGCCTATAGTTTTATTGACCAGCCTCAGATAGGTATGACTACTACATTAGTCCACTTACGATTGCTTAACATAGCGCTAAATTGCCTTATGGCACACTAACACTAACTACTAATGACTAACTTTTAATTCAAGCATTTAATTCTTGCAATTTACTTTAATGCAATTTAATTTCTTGCTCATTAATTCATTTGCCTTTGCCCTTTGCTCACTTGAGCTCATGTTTATGTTAATGCAATTTACCTTTTGCTCACTTGAGCATATTATTGTGTATATACTATTGTGTTTGTTTTGTTTTGTTTGTGTGAACCCAATGCAAAATGGAGAAAGGACTTAGATTTTAGGATCTTACCTATGCTAATGGAGTTTAAAGAGCAACTAGGCCTCATGCCTTTAGAGTGCTAAAATTGTCAAAGAGCAACTAGGCCTCATGCCTTTAGAATGCTTAATCTTGAAGATGACATTGAAAGGACCCCTAATTCTAAACTCACTCTTGTCCATTCTTTATTTGTATTGTGGAACTTTTTGATTTGTGTGTTCTTGTATGCTAGGGATCCCAAACTTGAGCCAATTAGAAGAATCATTGTCATGGACATCCAAGATAAGAGATACAAAAGCCAATTGGAAGATTCCTAGGAGCTTGATTGATTGTTTGCTTGATTGCTTGAGTTATTTGCTTATTGCTTGCTAAATCCAAAGGAATGGAATAACTTGGATCATCTTTATGATCTCAAGAAGGGAACTCCAATGTGGTTTTATTTCTCTTCCCTCATCTTTGCATGTTTAGGACCTAGCCATTCTCTTCTTCTCTCCACTCTAACCCAAGCCAAACTTTTGTGCAAACATTAACATTGTTTTTAAAGTTAGAAACCTAGGCACTATGCCTTTGATTTTTCAAACTCTTTTCATAACACTTATTTTGAATTGAATCTTAAGTCAACTTTGACCTTATTTTGTGAATACTTTTCATTTGTAAATACAACTCACTCAAATGTTTTATGGTTCCAAAGACCATGTGTGTTAAATCTTTTCATAAACATTAGCTGTTAGGTTTGAGTTATCCTAGAGGTTGATATAATACTCACCTGTATCCTTAGTGATGGACTATAAGTCTTCCATGCTTATTATAGGGTTAACCCCTTACTAGCATGTTGAAGCTCTCCTCACATGGTGGATTTGTGGTTTTAGGTTGAGTTTTCTCCCTTTGATAACAAAAGGCCTTAAGGCTTTTGACCAATTAATTCACCGATTTCTTTTGAGATTTTTACCCCGAACTAAGAGGTTTTGATCCTAGTCTTTTTTAAGATGGTACGTAGGCAATGGGTTTATCCATTCAAACACAAAATTGTAAATAAATTGTATATTCTCTTCTCATCTCCCCAATCATGTTTGCACAAATATTTTAACAAATACCAACCTACCTTACAACATATGTGAAAAGGGCTCCCTTAGAGTACTAAGGATGTTTTGGATGCTTAAAACCTTCCTATTGCATAACCAACCCCCTTACCCAGATCTCTGACATTTTTATTAGTTTTTGATTTGATAAAACTTCTCGATTTTTGTTCGCTTTCTAACCTTTCCTTTGGATAAATAGAAGTGCGGTGGCGACTCGAATTGTATGATTTACTTTTGATTTAGTCAATAAATCTAAAGGTAACGAATACCCCGCTACACATTCAACCTGTCTTTACCTGCATTTATTATTTACCGTTATTTTGCAAACCCAATATCTCTTATGTACCGCCTTAGATAAACACCGTAATGATAGTAATCGATAGATTGACGATTGGTCTCTGTGGGATCGATATTCTTTTATATTACTTTGACGCAATTCGTGCACTTGCGAATTAACACGATCAAAAGCTTTTGCATGTATTATCTGCTGATGTGGTTGAAAGACTTTTGAGTGTTTTGGTTCAGTTCTATGATCCTCTCTACTGATGCTTCATTTTTCCTGATTATCAGCTTATGCCTACGTTGGAGGAGTATGACCATATCTTGGGCATGCCCGTATCTAACAAAGTACCTTTTAGTGGATTGGAGGAGATTCCCATATCTCATATCATAGCTCAAGCTCTTTAGCTAAAGAAATCTGAGATTGACTCTCATTTGGTGAAGAAATGAGGTATTCTTGGGTTGACTTCTGAGTTTCTCATTGGAAGAGGTACTGTTTTTGCTCAAGCCAGTAGCATGGATGCTTTTGAAGCCATCTTTGTATTGCTCATCTATGGTTTAGATTTGTTCCCCAATATTGACAGTTTTGTTGATGTTAACGCCATTAGAATCTTCTTGATTAGGAATCTTGTTCCTACTCTGTTGGGTGACATATATTTCTCTTTGCATTTGAGGAATTCTAAAGGTGGGGGGACTATTGTGTGTTGTGTTCCTCTTCTGTACAAGTGGTTTATTTCTCACTTGCCTCAGACACCTACTTTTTTGGATAACAAGAAATGTCTACGGTGGTCTCAGAGACTTATTTCTCTCATTAATAATGATATTATTTGGTATGATTATCCAATGAGTAGCCGGGACATTATTGGCAGTTGTAGTGAATTCTATAATGTACCTCTCATTGATACACAAGAAGGAATCAACTATAAACTTGCTTTGGCTCGTCATCAACTTGGGCTCCCTTTGAGAGATAAACCTAATAACACTCAGTTAGAAGGTCTATTTTATCAATAGGGTAAAGATCTCCAACACTTGAAGAAAAGGACGAAAGGAAGATCTGAGCTTGGTCCATGCAACTGTGTAGCTTTGGAAGCTTACATTATTTGGGTGAAGAAGAAAGCTTTGGAGTTGAAGATGTCGTACGCCTGTGAAAGACCTGTGTCTTTGGTAGTGGCTGAGCCATCAACTCTCCCTAACCAAGATATAGAGGAGTTGGAAGACGCACTCACCAAGATGAAGCAATAGAAAGATATATGGGAATAACGGTTCCATGCTTTGAGCCGAAAGCATGAAGAGTTGCAGCTTGAGTCGAAAGACAAGGATGCGCTTATTGAGATTCTTGGAGATCGAGCAGTGAAGAGACAGAGAGAGCCAGATGGTCTATCTTCCTCTAGTATGCCTCATCCTTCCGGTGCTTGGAAGAAGATTGTTGATCAACTAGTTCTTGAGAAGACTCAAATGAAGACATCCTTTGAGTCCGAGATTCAACGCATATGAAGGAAGTATGCACCCACAGCCAGATCATCTAATGTAGTTGCTAAGGGATGCTTAGAATGATAGTTTCCTTTTTTCTTGTATTTGTATTTTGGTTTCTGAAATTGTACTCAATGTAGTCCTTCCAAATTTTATGAATAAAAAGAGATTTTATGGTTAATCAAATTGTTATTATTGTTATTATTTAAATATATATTTGCAAAGTGGACTTCATATGTTCCTTGAGATTAAACAAATCAAAAACATTTCATTTCATGCATCATTTGCACAACAGGTTTCTGTCTCCAGATGTCTTATCAGTTCTTCTTATGTGCATCATCCAAGCTGACTCACCGTCACAATACTCGCGCCAATCAATTGAAGATCGTGGAGGATCTAAAGCAAGAGAACCGAGAGCTGAAGGACGAGATCGTCAGGTTAACAACGCTGATGGAATCTGTCATTGCTGTACATAATTAGTCATCACTAACTTCTGCAACTCCCCCTAGAGGACTGTCATTTATGAGGTTGCTACCTCAACCATTCCTGTTGTTGCTGCCATTCAATCCATTCCTTATATGCCTGCTGGATTCCCTTGGGGGTGCCATTAAATTTTATGCCAGAAGGGTATGCACCCACCTTCGTCTCTCTTTTGGCATCTAGCATGGTCATGTCAGTGCCACCTCCAGTTGTTCACACCCTGCCTCGTGTTGAGGACACTATCTACCACTTTGAGTCGTCTGAAGGTCCAGATGTGTAAGAGAAAATGGATGAGATGAAAGATCAATTCCTCGAGCTGCATAAAGAGTTGAAGACTTTAAGGGGGAAAGACTTGTTTGGGAAGAGTGTTGTTGAACTCTGCTTGGTCCCCAATGTTAAGATCCCGGTGAAACTCAAGATCCTGGACTTTGAAAAGTACAAAGGGAATACTTGCCCGCTAAGCCATCTTGTTATGTATGCTAGAAAAATGTCTACTCAGACGATAATGATCAGTTGTTGATTCACTATTTCCAAGACAGTTTGACTGGAGCTTCTTTAAGGTAGTATATGGGTTTGGACAGTGCAAGCATTTGTACTTTCAATAACCTAGGCGAGGCCTTTGTCAAGTAATATAAGTACAACGTCGATATGGCGCCTGATAGAGACCAGTTGAGGTCTATGTCTAAGAAAGATAAGGAGACGTTCAAATAGTATGCCTAGAGATGGAGAGAACTGGATGCCTAGATAAGTCCACCTCTTGAAGAGAAAGAGATGACGAAGATCTTCTTGAAGACGTTGAGTTTGTTTAATTATGAACGCATGATTGCAAGTGCCCCCAATGACTTTACCGAAATGGTAAACATGAGGATGAGGCTAGAAGAAGGAGTCCGCGAAGGACATTTGTCTAAGGAAGAAGCATCATCCAGCAAGAAATATGGTGGGAGTTTCTCCAAGAGGAAGGAAGGTGAAACTAATTCAGTGTCAGTGGGGAGGCAGAAGAGGCCTCATGTCGGAAAGAGTTCTCAACCCCGTCAACATCAATATCAAGTTTCCTCAGTAATTCCGGTTCTTTCCAACAATTCCAGCAATCAATCAGTTCTAGTTCAATAACAACAACATCAGCAACTGCAAAAAAGAACCAACAACAACAACAATAATCATCAGCAAAATTTTGAGAGGAAGAAGGTCTCCTTTGACCCTATTCCTATGACTTATGCAGAATTATACCCATCATTGGTCCTTAAAAATCTCATTCAGCCAAGAAATCCTCCGCAAATCCCTGAGCCACTACCATGGTGGTTCAAGCCTGATCTTCACTGTGCTTTTCACCAGGGAGCCCCTGGCCATGACATAGAGAACTTCTATCCATTGAAATATGAGGTTCAAAAGTATGTGAAGAGTGGTATGGTGTCATTTGAAGACAGAGCATCGAATGTGAAAGCCAATTCGTTGCTTGCTCATGGTAACGCTTTTGTCAACATGGTAATACATAAAGATATTTGTCTAGTCAGTGAATGTGAGCACGACCATGATGGTTGTGCAATCTGTAGCATGAACCTTCGTGGATATGTTATTGTCAAGAGGGATATTCAAAGGATGATGGATGAAGGACTTATTTAGATTTTCCATAAGCTTGTGACCTAATTGAGGATATGGCCCAAAACCATTACCAATGGGGAACTGAACGAGCATCAATAGAGAAAAAGGAGACCCAAGGTGGAATACATGAGGTAAGCTCTATAGACATGATGCAAAAGAAAATGGACACTTTAGCCCTTAGGATCGAACATATGACTACAAACACTAACACCGCAGCGGTAGTCCACACAGAGTATGAACTTTGTGGATCTAAAGGACACGAATCTACGGAGTGTAACCTTTTGAACGACCTGACCACCGACCAAGTGAATTACGCCCAAGGTAACCCATTTTCGAACACCTACAACCCTGGATGGAAGAATCATCCGAATTTTTCCTATAAAAACCAGAACCCTATCCAAAATCATGCACCTCAGAGACCGTAAGGTTATCAAGCCCAAAAACTAAACCAACCTATGCAAGTTGTGCCCCAGAAGTCTAACCTTGAGAAGATCATGGAGAGCTTCATATCAGGCCAGACTCAGCAGAATAAAGAATTTCTAAACCAGAACATTCACGTAAATGAACTTATAATGCAATTAGGAACCAAGGTTGATCAGATAATCACTCACAACAAGATGCTTGAAACCCAGATCTCACAGGTAGCACAAAGCCAAGCCCCACAAACTACACCTGGATGCTAATTCCCTGGACAACCTCAACCAAACCCTCGAGGGCAAGCTAACGCTATCTCGTTACGAAGTGGGACCGCTTACGAAGGGCCTCATAACCCAGCAATGAGCGAGTCCAAAACTTCTAATGAAAATTTACCTACCAACCAAGAAGAGGAACCGGAGGAACCCGAGAAACAAACCAACCAAGAAGGTGAAGCCAAGGATAAAACTTACAAACCACCACCCCCGTACAAACCACCAATCCCATATCCGCAAAGACTTAAACAAACCAAAATAAACAACCAATACCAAAAATTTATAAAAGTAATAGAAAAGCTTCATGTAGAGATTCCTTTCACCGAAGCTATCACCCAAATTCCGTCTTACGCAAAATTTCTCAAAGACATCTTAACCAACAAGCGTAGGCTCGACGATCCAAAACCCTTGGAATGCAATTTTATTTTCGAGGATAAACTCGCTAAGAAGGAGAAAGACCCTGGTAGTTTTTATATACCTTGCATTTTAGGGAGTCATGTGATCGACAAAGCTTTCCTAGACTTAGGCACTAGTGTGAGTTTAATGCCCTTAGCTGTATGTAAAAGGTTAAACCTAGGAGATATGCAACCAACTAAGATCTCCCTACAATTAGCCGATAGGTCTGTTAAGTATCCTATAGGAATTTTAGAAGACATCCCAGTTAGGATCGGTCAACTTTATATCCCAACAGACTTCGTGGTCATGGATATCAAAGAAGACGAAGATATCCCTATCCTTTTAGGTAGACCATTCTTATCAACAGCCGGAGCTATAATGGATGTTAAAAGAGGGAAATTAACCTTCGAAGTAGGGGATGAAAAGATCAAATTCATTCTTTCAAAATTCCTGATGGCACCATGTCATACCCCAAAATTTGCCTGTTAATTTTTATACTTTCAACAAAGGTCTATTCATTTTTCAAAGGAACAAAGATCCAGCGCACAGGCTACCAAATCCAAAAGATGACCTGAACTGTCATGCTCGCTAGGCGAGCAAAACCTTCGCTAGGCGAAGCCCACGCTTTCTCCTTCGCTCCAGCGAACCTTGTTGATTTTGCTACTGGAATGCTCGCTACCTGCTCGCTAGCTGCTCGCCTAGCGAGTAAGTACTAGCTATGCTTTTATCCAAGTCTGGGAGCAGTCGCTGGAACACTCGCTGAGTGTTCGCCTAGCGAACCCTTCGCTAGCTCACTCGCCTAGCGAAGCTTGCGGATATACAAAAATTCTGGGTCTGAATTGCCTTCAGTCCGAGCCCACCAAAACACAAAAAATCGGCTATAAATTCCAGAACTTCATTTGAAAAAGGGGAGACAACGAGAGATCAGAAAAACAAGGGAGAAAACCCTAGAAGCTAATTCAGAGAACTCATCTGCACAAAGGTTACCTCCACCAACCTATCAGGCATAAACCCTAAGATTGCCCTGCAAACCCAACGGTGCAAATTCAATTTCATCCGATCCCTCCAATCAGGTTTTCCCTATTCCCACTACTCTATGCTCCCAATTTGAAATTTCTAAATGTATGAGGCATTATGGTTGAATTTGGATAGGCGAATATCGTTAGGTTTTGCATGTGGGTTTATATGTGCATAAATGTGTAAAACAATACTTTGAATATTCGATCACGTAATTTCTGTAATGGATGCCATAGGGTTTCGGGTTTCCGAAATCGTACCAGTATCAAAGAAGAACCCAAAACCCGCAGTCGTTCGCTAGCACCTCGCTAAGCGAACATGTAGCGGAGGTTCGCCAGGCCTTCGCTAGGCGAGGCAGTAGCGAACATGACAGTAGTTAATTTTTTTTCTGTTTGCATTCTAATCTGTTCTGTATTTGTTTGACATGTTTTCTATTGCATTTGTACGCTGTTTGCCTGACATTATTATTGCTATGATTCTTTTGTTCGGTGCAATTCTTGATTGCACCCCATCCCGTTATTCTAACATGTTTGCTGAGTTTTTGTAAGGGCTCCCATGACTCTTGAAGAGATAGCTCGGTATTCCACTTTATTTGTGGGATACCATTGTGGAGATTTATTTTGATTACTTGGCTAATTACATTGCCTTCGAATACGTGATCTTATCCCTCTTTTTATTGCCTTACGATATTACGGTCATGTCCCGCGAATGTGGGGATACCCTTAGCAAAAGGCCCTTTCGATTAAATCATCATCACCCCTAAACAGATAAGTCATAGTCCCTTCGATCAAAAGGTCAATGTCCCGACGAGATAAACCTTGTCCCTCGAACGTTGCCTTCGAATATATGACTTTGTCCCTCGACGACCCTTCGTTGTAGCCCACGATTAAATGATGATCGTCCCTTCGAATGCTAAGGTATCCTTACAAATGTTGCTTTCAATGACCAATCGACGACCCCACGATGTCCCTTTACATCCAAAGGATAAGACTACTTACTTCTCAATAGTAAGGACAGTTTTACCCTCCTAAGGATAGGAAATACCTATAAAGACCTTGGTTAGGTATAACTCTTAAATGCTTGCTCACAGCTTAAAATACTTTTCACACCTCACACTTTTCAAAACATCTTTTAGAAAATCACCACTTGGTATACATTCGCACCAGAATCATCGCCGAGTTATATTTTTCTAAACATCTTTCAAAATCAAACGAGATAAACACTTTGTATACATTCGTACAAGAATCATTACAAAGTTAAACTCTCCTTTCAAAATATTTTCTAAACATACCACATTTCTCAAACACTTTCTCAAACAAGGAAAACATAAGTGAGTTAAGCAATTAAGAGCCCATGGATAACCATGGATACAAAGGGTGCTAACACCTTCCCTTTGTATAATGTACCTCCCGAACTCAAAATCTAATCAAGGTCTTTCCTGTTCTTTTCCGCCTTTCCTTATTGGATAAAAGAAAAGTCGATGGTGACTCTTGCTATCCGCAACATTGCTTTTCAAAGCAAAAACACAAAGTCAGTTCACTGTATCACACACCAATTCTAGGAGACGCATGTTATGCGATTGATATCATAGATGAGTGCATAAGAGAATTCGATCAAGGAGAACCTAAGATCGAACCATTTTCAAACCCGAATGAAAAGGATGACGAGCTAGAGGAAATGGAACCTCACACTAACGAATGTTTGGGTCTTACACCAGACCTTTCACCAAATTCTCAAAAACCAGCTCAAGAACTTAAGGAACTACCCAAGAACCTAAGATATGAGTTTTTGGATAAAGAAATGAACCGCCCAGTAATAGTTAGTGCCACCTTAAAGCAAGACGAGACGAATCGACTCTTGAATGTTTTAAGAAGATACCCCTCTGCCTTAGGGTACAGCATATCTGATTTAAAAGGTATAAGCCCATCCGTGTGTATGCACAGGATCTCGCTAGAGGAAGATTCAAAACCTTCCAGGGAACATCAAAGAAGAATCAACCCTGTAATGAGCGAGGTGGTGAAGAAGGAAGTCCTTAAACTGTTGGAAGCTGGTGTAATCTATCATACTTCTGATAGTAAATGGGTAAGTCCTGAACATGTGGTACCCAAGAAGGGAGGCATCACAGTCGTGCAGAACGAGAAGGGAGAGCATGTAGCTAAACACATAGAAGGCAGATGGCGTATGTGCATAGATTATAGGAAGCTAAATAAGGAAACTAGGAAAGACCATTTCCCCCTTCCATTCATAGATCAAATGCTTGAGCGTCTTGCCAGACACTCTTACTTTTGTTATCAGGATGGATATTCTGGATTTTTCCAAATACCCATACACCCCGAGGATCAAGAGAAAACAGCCTTTACCTGTCCTTACGGAACGTTTGCTTACAGACGAATGTCGTTTGGACTCTGTAATGCGCCAGCTACTTTCCAACGTTGTATGATGTCTACCTTCGCAGATTATCTCAACGGAATCATGGAAGTATTCATGGACGACTTCTCGGTGTGTGGATTAGACTTTGAAGACTGCCTTATTAACCTTGAGAAAATCCTAGAGAGATCCGTAGAAGTTAACCTTGTGTTAAACTGGGAGAAGTTTCACTTTATGGTTAAAGAAGGCATAGTGTTAGGACATATAATATCTGAAAGAGACATTGAGGTCGATAAAACAAAGATAGAAGTTATAGAGAACCTTAACCCTCCTAAGACAGTTAGAGAAGTCCGTAGTTTCCTTGGACACGCCGGTTTCTACCGACGCTTCATAAAAGACTTCTCTAAAATAACAAAACCCCTGACCGGCCTTTTGATGAAAGACATCGAATTCATTTTGATGAAAAATGCATCGAAGCCTTTAACCGTTTAAAACAAGCATTAATTTCAGCATCCATTCTACAAACTCCGGATTGGACTTAACCTTTCAAAATAATGTGTGATGCTAGCGATTTCGCTATAGGAGCTGTTTTAGGGCAAAGAAAAGGTAAGAAACTACATGTAATATATTACGCTAGTAGAACCCTAGATGTCGCTCAATTAAATTATACAAAAATAGAGAAGGAACTCCTAGTTGTAGTTTTCGCAATCGATAAATTTAGGTCTTATCTTGTAGGATCTAAGATTATAGTCTATACAGACCATGTAGCTATCTGTTACCTTCTGAGAAAAAGGATGCAAAACCTAGATTACTCAGGTGGATCCTTTTGCTACAAGAATTCGACTTAGATACTAGAGACAAAAAAGGAACACAAAACGTAGTTGCTGACCATCTTTCCAAACTAGAGCATTTGAAGCCAGATCGTTTACCTATAAATGATGATTTCACCTATGACAGACTGATAGCTAAGATAGATACCGCTCCCCTTGAACCTGATAGAGACAACTTTGGGACGATTTCAGAAATTAGCAGAGTACTATGGTACGCTGATCTTGTGAACTATCTAGCCGCTGATATCATACCATCTGACCTCAACTATCAACAGAAGAAGAAATTCTTTAAAGATATAAGACACTTCTATTGGGACGAACCACTCCTTTTCAAAAGAGGAACTGATAACATATTTCGATGTTGCGTCCCGGAAGAAGAAGTCAGAAACATCATAGAGCATTGTCATTCTTCACCCTATGGTGGACATTCAAGCACATCCAGGACATACGCTAAGATCCTTCAAGCTGGTCTTTATTGGACGACATTATGGTGTGATGTCCATGCTTATATAGTCCGATGTGACCGGTGCCAGCACGCTGGAAACATCTCAAGACGTGACGAAATGCCTTTGAAGAACATCCAAGAAGTAGAACTATTTGACGTTTGGGGTACTCATTTCATGGGACCTTTTCCATCTTCATTGGGAAACAAGTACATTTTGGTAGCAGTTGACTATGTGTCCAAGTGGATGTAAGTTATCGCCGCACCCACCAACGACACAAGAGTAGTCATCAAGATGTTCAAGAATAATATCTTTCCCAGATTTGGAGTTCCACGACTTGTCATAAGTGATGGTGGATCACATTTTATATCCAGGATATTTAATAAACTCTTAAGGAAATATGGAGTAAAATACAGAGTAGCAACACCATATCACCCTCAGACTAATGGTCAAGTGGAAGTATCTAACAGAGAGATTAAGCAGATCTTGGAGAAAAATGTATCAATATCTAGAAAAGATTGGTCTGAAAAGCTAACAGAAGCATTGTGGACTTACAGAACTGCTTACAAAACCCCTATTGGAACTACACCGTACCAGTTGGTCTACGGGAAGTCATGCCACTTACCTTTTGAACTCAAGCACAAGGCATACTGGGCCATCAAGACCCTAAATTTGGATTACCTAGCATCTGGCAAGAAGCGAATCCTTGATATTCACAAATTGGAGGAACTCCGCCAGAACGCTTACGAGAATGTCGTTATATATAAAGAAAGAACCAAAGCTTGGCACGACAAAAGGATTGTGAAAAAGGAATTTAATATAGGCGACTCTATTCTCCTCTTCAATTCGAGATTACGTCTTTTTCTAGGTAAGCTGCGTTCGAGATGGACAGGCCCCTTTGAGGTTTCCAAAATCTTAAAATTAGGAGCAGTTGAAATCTGGAACAGTTCCTGTAATCCGTTTGTGGTAAATGGACAAAGACTGAAGCAATACCAAGGAGGTGACATCCCCACAGAATGTCATGACCAAACTCTGATCGACCCTCCAGTTCCTACCTTTAACATATAAAGTTCGAATCGTCAAGCTAAGGACGTTAAACAAGCGATGCATGGGAGGCAACCCATGATTTCTTTTCATTTACTTTTACTATTTTCAATTTATTTTTATTTGTTTTATATATATGTATATCTATGTGGAGACTAACAGTTATGATATTTGCGATTTCAGGTGTCCTCTGTTTCTAATCTAACTTTTCAGGAATGGAGAATACTGACACTATGCCAGTAATCTTTCATGACGCAGTTCAAGAGCAGCGCTATGCCATGCTTTCCCAGCGCCCAATGCTGCCCACCAGATATTCCGACTCGAGTTGCATGGAGGCATTAGGCATTGAGTCTAGTGTCAGGCATTTGTGTAATCAATTGCAGTGGGATGAATATACTGATGTTATGCATGTGACTTACAGGAACCTGACTTTGGAGTTCCTGAGCTTGCTTACCTACGAGCCCTATGTTGGTCACGCCGGTGATGGTGGGTACATTAATTTCAGGTTGTTTGGGGCAGAATACACCTTCAACCACAAGCGTTCCGGTGATTTGCTTGGATTTCAGACCGCCTATGATGCTTCATCTAAGCTCCTCATGAGCTATTTTCTGAGCCGAGATGTCGAGAAGTTTTGGAGTGATATTACATGTGGAGGTAGTCCTGACCCTTCCACCCAAACCTCCAATAAGATTCACAACCCTGCTTTCAGATACTTCAAGATGATCATTGCCTACACCTTTCTGGGGAAGAGTGGCCCTGATACGCATGTGAGTGCTTAAGAGATCTTCTTCATGTACTGTACCACTCAGTCACGCCCAGTAGATTGTGGAGCTTTCTTGATCGAGAGTCTATATCTTAATGCTCGCTCTGCTGCGAGCCCTATACATGTTGGAAGCACGGTGACTCATATAGCCTCAGCCCTAGGACTCGATAGAAGACTATCTCACCTAACGTCTTATTGCAGCTACACCTTGATGGATATTAATTTCTGTCTGGATCATGGCCTCATTAGGAGATCTTCTTTCCAACCGGATCAATACAGGCTATTAATCGAGGGTGAGACTATTCACTACTTCACTTTACCTGACCCTCAGGTGATTTGTGTTATTGATCAGGCCAACTGGGCCTACGCCAAAGAAGGACAGGGAGAGACAGTAGACGAGCCGAAAATTGCACCTATCAGAATCAAAGTTTGCACCAACAATCCAAATCTCCAGACTCCAAGCATGAAATCTGAATTGGTTAAGCTTCGCATGGAGATAGCTCAGCTTCGCCAAGAGCTTGCTGATGTTGCTTTGCAGATCGAAGTATCAGTTGCATCACATGACACTGAAACTGATATACTAAATGATGAGATCGCTGACCTCCGACGCCAGATTGCAGAGCTTCGAGGATACGAAGTCGAGGAGACTCCACCATACCCTGAGCATTGATGCCATCATGAACCAAGAAATACCGTTTGAATTTCCCTATTTTCCCGTTATTTATTATTCATGCTTATTTTTATTGTTTCCTATGACATTATGCTTGCTTTATTTTTCCTAAGATCTCTAGACTCGTGAATTATTATTGACTCTTCATATATATATATATATATATATATATATATATATATATATATATATATATATATATATATATATATATATATATATATATATATATATATATATATATATATATATATATATATATATATATATATATATATATATATGCATTATTATTATTATTATATTTTTATGTCCATTTTGTTTTATTTTACTTTACTATTTTATTTTGTTTTATTTTATTTTATTTTGTTTTATCAAGCTTAAATCAAAAAACAGCATTCATAGAAAATCTATGTGCACCCCCCCCCCCCCCCCTTTCAAAAAATGAAGACAAAAAGACAAAGGCTCAAGTAGCAATGACCAAAGTCGGCCCAATCAAATCCGAAGACATGGCGGGCGCCATGACGTAACGGACAGAATTCCCTTTTTCACCATTTTTACCTTCTTCAACCTCTCCAAACCCATTTTCTTCTTCTCCCAACTCCACCAAATTTCTCATTTTGACTACAAACCATTACCATTTTCAAACTTCACTTCTCCATTTCTCCACCAAAAACCCATTAAACTCCATTTTTCATTTCCTTTCTATAAATACCCATTTTTCTCTACAATCACCATTAATGGTCGGAATGAAGATCAACAACATCATTCTTCATGGAGGGAAACCCGGTGAGCGACGAAACAAGATTTTGCAAAAATTGCAAACTCGGGAGATCCTCGCTACCAGGTATGTCGACGAAGACTGTTTGTACACTTTAGGCACATACCATAGTGTTTTCCACATGCTTGATAATTTAGGATTACAAGATATTTTTGCTAGTAAAGCACCCACCTACGATAGGCTCACTAGGGAACTTTTTAGTTCCCTAATTTACACGGCTTACCCTGGCACTTCTAGCATGGTAGGTATCGCCTGTTTTAGAATGTTTAATGTAGAATACGAGTACACTACCGATGCTTTAGCGGGTTTGCTAGGAATGCCTTACGGTGAGGGTGCTATCTGTGAGACGCCCTTGGATGCTGAATGGGCACTCGAGGCATTTAATTTTTGGAATAGATTATCTAATGTGAATGTCACTTCCTTTGAAGGAATTTTGGCTTCTAACATTCATAACCCGACCATACATATTTTTAGATACCTTTTGGCATGTACCATATTTGGCCGGGAGAACTCTAACAAAGTAAATGCTCGTGAGTTGTTGTTTTTACAGGGTTGCCTCACTAATCGCAGGATCAATCATGTTCCTTCATGTTGGCCCATATGTCTGCCATCCTTAAAAAGGGAGGAACCATCTCTTTCGGTGGTTTGACTACCTCCATTGCTAGAGCGTTAAATCTACACGCTGAGTTAGCCACCTTGGAACCACTCCCTCACCGCACCATTAACTTAAAGTTTTTGAAAGATATGAAATTATGCAAGGTGCAGCGAGAAGGTGGTTTTCACCTCATGATACATGGTGCAGCTGTACCCAGTGTTGTCCTACCTTGCTCTCAGTGTACAGATGTGCGACACCTAACATTCCTATGGACGATGAGCAAGGGACCGATGATGAGTATGACCGGCGCGACCAGTCACCTGCTCATGATATTCCTACTGCATCACCTGCACACGCTGCACCTTCTTCCTCTAACCCTTTTACAGGTACCACTCCCGGTTTCTACATCACCGAGGAGATGTGGCGCGAGCACCTAGCTCGTGAGGAAAGGCGTGACACCCTCCTGAATACCATAAACCAACAACTGACAGATAATATGAGTTTTATGGTAGCTTCCCAGCAGCGTAGTGAGCAAGCACATCGGACTGTCACTGAGTCCTTACTTGTAATCACTAATGAGCAGCAATGCCAGCGACAGGCTAATGAGCGTCACTTCGCTCTTATCGAGGCCACTCAAGGATCTCTCCTAGGTCGCTTTCAGCAGCTGCATGAAGGACTTAGTACTCGAACCAGACGTCATCGACCCAGGCATCCTGACCAGGGCGGTGACGGTGATGGTACCGGTGCTCACCCCTAGTTCTCTCCCTCTCTCTTCCAGGTTACTCCTACCCTATCTCATATTGAAACATTAAGGACAATGTTCGATTTAAGTGTGGGAGGAGATTTTATCGCTTTTTATCTTTCCTTTATTTTTATCATTTTTTATCACTTTCCTTTACTTTTATCGCTTTTTACCGTTTTCTTTTATTTTTAGTATGCTTTATATGTTTTTAGTTGTTTGTTTTTCCTTTCAATAAAATAACATGTGTCTGACGAGTCATCTGTGTAGTGTATCTGTATTTCTCCCATTTCTTTAACCTTAACAAACAAAATTTAGCAAAGAAAACAATACATCTTGAACATTCAGGTTGTAAGACAGGTTTATGACGAGATGTAAAAGACTTGGGAAAACTTTTTCTAAAAAATCGGTATTGTCTTAACACCTTAGGCTTCATAATTATAAGAGTCGATCCCGATACCCCATATGTTGTAGCCCTAATTTTTGTTCCGAATAAGTCCTTAAGTAGTTTATCCTTGCAGTCAGCTCTGGCTTAAGCATGCTCTACGCAGGGGACCGATGAAAATAAGTGAATGATCATAAAAATTCCTACTTTGTTCTCAAATCGCATGAAAATTCGAGCTAGGTGACTCTCACACGGTCATTTAACCCAGCAAAATAAAGACATATGCGGAACATGCAGAAGAAAAATAAAAAAATAAGCCTATTTGTTGGTTGGTTCAGAGGTATCTGGTGCTGAACTTGGTATGGTGGATTACGATCCAATCCCCCACAAACTGAAAATTGGGTTAAATAAAAGGGTTACACCAACTTATGTACCGGAGCCCCATGCTTAGAAAAATAAAAAAATAATAATAAGCCTATTTGTTTGTTGGTTCAGAGGTATCTGGTGCTGAACTCGGTAGGGTGGATTACTATCCAATCCGCCACAACTGCAAACTGCGTTAAATAAAGGGGTTACACCAACTTAGGTATCAGAGCCCCATGCTTAAGATCATAATCACTAACCGGTCACTTTACTATGAGTATGTATGGATAATGGGCTTAATGTGATTGCACCTGAATGAAAAGGACTTTAAGAAAACGAAAAGAAGGCCTAGGTATGGTGGGGTAATGTAGATTGATTGTATAAGAACGAAGCCTATGACCGCAATTGCGGAAACTGTCACTACAATATCCTTAGTTCGATTTTTTAGTACCTATCGATACATTCCTTGAATGACCTAATAAGTCTTCTTGCCCTGAACTAACTCTAGTTGATAC
Source organism: Lathyrus oleraceus (assembly GCF_024323335.1). Classification (NCBI taxonomy): domain Eukaryota; kingdom Viridiplantae; phylum Streptophyta; class Magnoliopsida; order Fabales; family Fabaceae; genus Lathyrus; species Lathyrus oleraceus. The sequence goes on from NC_066583.1 coordinate 252,969,460, forward strand.
TGTTTTTCTTGCCAAACTATAAAGAGTTTTGCTTGAGGACAAGCAAAGGTTTAAGTGTCGGAGAATTTGATCACACTGAATTACACCGTGTTTTTGACTCGGATTTCACATGTTTATTAGGACTTTATTATCATTTTGTTTGTATTATGCTCTCTTTTATCTTGTTTTTAGATATTTAGCACTTTTTGACCCTTTTGGAAGAAACGAAGCAAAAAGACCTAAAATTAGGGTTTTTCGGCAAAAATTATACACATGGCGTTGCACATGGCAGCCGCTATAGGAGAAGCCATGACTCACCAACCCTCAACCAGGAGGAACCGCCACGTTCCCATGATCTTTCCCATTTACACACATGGCGAGCGCCATGAAGGGATGGCGGGCGCCACCTTTGGAAATCACGTTCCCACTAAGGAGAAGTTGGAGGGAACCATGGTCTTTGCAAGCTGCTGAAATCCTCTATAAATAATTCGTTCCATTTCATTTTCAAATCATCCAACTTAGTTTACAACACTAAGCCTATATTTATCATTTGTAAAAGTGGTAATCCGTCACATCGGGGGGTTATCGCACCTTAGTGAGATTGAGTTGGGTCACTTCGAGTTGTTGTCGTCTTTAGCTTCAGGAGTCGGAGGTTTATTTTTGTACCAGATTTAAAGCCCTCCGTTTGGAGCAGGTTCTTATTTATCGCTTTTATTTATTTATTTTTCGCACTCGCTTTACTTTATTTATTTTCCACACTCGCTTTACTTTATTTATTTTCCGCACTCGCTTTATTTTATTTATTACCCGCATTCGCTTTACTTTATTTAAATTCCGCACTCGCTTTACTTTATTTATTTTCCGCACTCGCTTTACTTTATTTATTTTCCGCACTCACTTTACTTTATTTACTTTCCGCACTCGCTTTACTTTATTTATTTTCCGCACTTTACCCGCTCTTTACGCCTCACATTCTAAAACAAACTTTTCATCATGATCAATATCGTTGTGTTTGTTTGTGTTACCATGTCTGGCTAAATCTTTAAAAGGATAGAATGTAAGGATCGCGGTTACAGAGATGTTTCACATATTGAATCTGTAGAAATACTTTAAAGGTTGTTTTGATTTTTAACTTGAGTTTTCTGAAACAAACTTGGTTAGTTTTAACTATTTGAGGAGTGCGAAAGCACCCTGGCTTAGTAACTAGGAATTTTTATCACTTTAAGGAAAAACTATTTTTGAAACTGTTTTCGGACACGTTGATAGATTTAAAATCAGGAAACTCCTTGGGTAAACTTTCCAAATCAAAATCACTTTTCAACTAAGTTTACGAGTCTTATTTCTTAAAAATAAGTTTACTACTTTAGCGTTCTGCGCACCTTTTATAAGTGACAATAAAGGGCCTTAATTTAAGGGTAAACTCGATTCTGAATACACGAAAGTGACAGTTCCTTTTAAATGGATTCTTTTCAAGAGTAGAAAATATTGCCTCATAAGTAGTTCTATTTAGACAATTGAAACATCACTTAACTGACGTGAGATACATTTAACCTGTCTTTACCTTCATTTATTATTTACCGTTATTTTGCAAACCCAATATCTCTTTTATACCGCCTTAGATAAACACCGTAATGATAGTAACCGATAGATTAACGATTGGTCTTTGTGGGATCGATATTCTTTTATATTACTTTGATGCAATTCGTGCACTTGCGAACTAAAACGATCAAAAGCTTTTGCATGTATTATCTACTGATGTGGTTGAAGGACTTTTGAGTGTTTATGTTCAGTTCTATGATCCTCTCTACCGATGCTTCATTTTTCCTGATTATCAGCTTATGCATACGTTGGAGGAGTATGACCATCTCTTAGGCATTCCCGTATCTAACAAAGTACCTCTTAGTGGATTAGAGGAGATTCCCATATCTCATATCATAGCTCAAGCTCTTTAGCTAAAGAAATCTGAGATTGACTCTCATTTGGTGAAGAAATGAGGTATTCTTGGGTTGACTTCTGAGTTTCTCATTGGAAGAGGTACTGTTTTTGCTCAAGCCAATAGCATGGATGCTTTTGAAGCCATCTTTGTATTGCTCATCTATGGTTTAGATTTGTTCCCCAACATTGACAGTTTTGTTGATGTTAACGCCATTAGAATCTTCTTGATTAGGAATCTTGTTCCTACTCTGTTGGGTGACATATATTTCTCTTTGCATTTGAGGAATTCTAAAGGTGGTGGGACTATTGTGTGTTGTGTTCCTCTTCTGTACAAGTGGTTTATTTCTCACTTGCCTCAGACACCTGCTTTTCTGGATAACAAGAAATGTCTACGGTGGTCTCAGAGACTTATGTCTCTCACTTATAATGATATTGTTTGGTATGATTCTCCATTGAGTAGCCGGGACATTATTGGCAGTTATAGTGAATTCTATAATGTACCTCTCATTGGTACACAAGGAGGAATCAACTATAACCTTGCTTTGGCTCGTCGTCAACTTGGGTTCCCTTTGAGAGATAAACCTAATAACACTCAGTTAGAAGGTCTATTTTATCAAGACGGTAAAGATCCCCAACACTTGAAGAAAAGGATGATACATGCTTGGCATAATGTGCATAGGAAAGGAAGATCTGAGCTTTGTCCATGCAACTGTGTAGCTTTGGAAGCTTACACTATTTGGGTGAAGAAGAAAGCTTTGGAGCTGAAGATGTCGTACGCCTGTGAAAGACCTATGTCTTTGGTAGTGGCTGAGCCATCAACTCTCCCTAACCAAGATATAGAGGAGTTGGAAGATGCACTCACCAAGATGAAGCAATAGAAAGATATATGGGAATAATGGTTTCATGCTTTGAGCCGAAAGCATGAAGAGTTGCAGCTTGAGTCGAAAGACAAGGATGCGCTTATTGATATTCTTGGAGATCGAGCAGTGAAGAGACAGAGAGAGCCAAATGGCATATCTTCCTCTAGTATGCCTCATCCTTCCGATGCTTAGAAGAAGATTGTTGATCAACTAGTTATTGAGAAGACTCAAATGAAGACATCCTTTGAGTCCGAAATTCGACGCATCTGAAGGAAGTATGCACCCACATCCAGATCATCTAATGTAGTTGCTAAGGGATGCTTAGGATGATAGTTTCCTTTTTTCTTGTATTTGTATTTTGGTTTCTGAAATTGTACTCAATGTAGTCCTTCCAAATTTTATGAATAAAAAGAGATTTTATGGTCAATCAAATTGTAATTATTGTTATTATTTAAATATGTATTTGCAAAATGGACTTCATATGTTCCTTGAAATTAAACAAATCAAAAACATTGCATTTCATGCATCATTTGCACAACAGGTTTCTGTCTCCAGATGTCTTATCAGTTCTTCTTATGTGCATCATCTAAGCTGAATCACCATTACAATACTCGCGCCAATCAACCAAAGATCATGGAGGATCTAAAGAAAGAGAACCGAGAGATGAAGGACGAGATCGTCAGGTTAACAGCGCTGATGGAATCTGTCATTGCTGTATATAATTAGTCATCACAAACTTCTGCAACTCCCCCTAGAGGACTATCATTTATGAGGTTGCTACCTCAACCATTCCTGTTGTTGCTGCCATTCAATCCATTCCTTATATGCCTGCTGGATTCCCTTGGGGGTGCCATTAAATTTTATGCCAAAAGGGTATGCACCCACCTTCGTCTCTCTTTTGGAATCTAGCCTGATCATGTCAGTGCCACCTCCAGTTGTTCACACCCTGCCTTATGTTGAGGACACTATCTACCACTCTGAGTCGTCTGAAGGTCCAGATGTGTATGAGAAAATGGATGAGATGAAAGATCAATTCCTCGAGTTGCGTAAAGAGTTGAAGATTTTAAGGGGGAAAGACTTGTTTGGGAAGAGTGTTGTTGAACTCTGCTTGATCCCCAATGTTAAGATCCCGGTGAAACTCAAGGTCCTCGACTTTGAAAAGTACAAAGGGAATACTTGCCCGCTAAGCCATCTTGTTATGTATGCTAGAAAAATGTCTACTCAGAATGATAATGATCAGTTGTTGATTCACTATTTTCAAGACAGTTTGACTGGAGCTTCTTTAAGGTGGTATATGGGTTTGGACAGTGCAAGCATTTGTACTTTCAATAACCTAGGCGAGGCCTTTGTCAATCAATATAAGTACAACGTCGATATGGCGCCTGATAGAGACCAGTTGAGGTCTATGTCTAAGAAAGATAAGGAGACGTTCAAAGAATATACCCAGAGATGGAGAGAACTGGCTGCCCAGATAAGTCCACCTCTTGAAGAGAAAGAGATGAAGACGTTGAGTTTGTTTTATTATGAATCTATGATTGCAAGTGCCCCCAATGACTTTACCAAAATGGTAAACATGGGGATGAGGCTAGAAGAAGGAGTCTGCGAAGGACGTTTGTCTAAGGAAGAAGCATCATCCAGCAAGAAATATGGTGGGAGTTTCTCCAAGAGGAAGGAAGGAGAAACTAATTCAGTGTCAGTGGGGAGGCAGAGGAGGCCTCATGTCAGAAAGAGTTCTCAACCCCGTCAACATCAACATCAAGTTTCCTCAGTAATTTCAGTTCTTTCCAACAATTCCAGCAATCAATCAGTTCTAGTTCAATAACAACAACATCAACAACCGCAAAAAAGAACCAACAACAACAACAATAATCATCAGCAAAATTTTGAGAGGAAGAAGGTCTCCTTTGACCCTATTCCTATGACTTATGCATAATTATATCCATCATTGGTCCTTAAAAATCTCATTCAGCCAAGAAATCCTCCGCAAATCCCTAAGCCACTACCATGGTGGTTCAAGCCTGATCTTCACTGTGCTTTTCACCAGGGAGCCCCTGGCCATGACATAAAGAACTTCTATCCATTGAAATATGAGGTTCAAAAGTATGTGAAGAGTGGTACGGTGTCATTTGAAGACAGAGCATCGAATGCGAAAGCTAATTCGTTGCCTGCTCATGGTAACGCTTTTGTCAACATGGTAATGCATAAAGATATTTGTCTAGTCAGTGAATGTAAGCACGACCATGATGGTTGTGCAATCTGTAGAATGAACCCTCGTGGATGTGTTATTGTCAAGAGGGATATTCAAAGGTTGATGGATGAAGGACTTATTCTGATTTTCCAATCCCGTCATTTGGGAGATGATGTAAATGTGATTGTACCGGTGTTCAAGACTCCTGAGCGGGTAGTTATTCAGTTTGATAGCAGTAGCAGTAATAATGTCAATAGATCGGTATCACTGTTGGTCATACGGTTAGCAGTCCATGTCCCTTATGCATCCAATAAAGTTGTGCCATATCAATACAGTGCCACCATGATTGAAAATGGTCAAGAGGTTCCTCTACCATTCGCTGACTCAGTGGTGAATATTGCAGATATAGCAAAGGTAACCCGTAGTGGTCGTGTATTCGGTCTAGATTTTCCAAAAGAAGTAGAAGATGTTTAAGCAAGTAAGAAGTCGGAGATTCCAGTGGTTAATCCAGTTAGTGCTCTAACGTATCAATCTGGTGAGTCCAGCAAGTTGATGACTAACGATGATGATGAGGTGCTACGGTTAATAAAGAAAAGTGAATTTAATGTTATAGAGCAGTTGTTCCAGACTCCATCAAAGATCTTTGTGTTGTCACTAATGATGAATACCGAAGCGTATAGAGAGGCATTGCAGAAAGTGCTAGAGCAGGCTTATGTTGAGCATGATGTGATTGTGGATCAGTTTGACCACATAGTTGCCAATATTACTTCTAGTATAAATTTGAGTTTTTGTGATGAAGAGCTTCCCGAGGAAGGCAAAAATCATAATTTGGCGCTGCACGTTTCTATGAATTACAAGGAGGACGCTCTGTCCAATGTGTTGGTTGACACTGGGTCATCTTTGAATGTGCTTCTGAAATCAACTTTGTCAAGACTCTCTTACAAAGGTGCCCCAATGAGGTACAGTGGCATGGTTGTTAAAGCGTTTGACGGTTCTCGTAAAACTGACATTGGTGAAGTGGACCTTCTAGTGAAGATAGGTTTGAGTGATTTCCATATTACTTTTCAGGTAATGGATATCCACCTGGCCTACAGTTGCTTGTTGGGAAGGCCATGGATTCATGAAGTAGGAGTTGTGATGTCTACTCTACACCAAAAGCTGAAATTTGTGAAGAACGGCAAGCTTGTCGTTGTTGGTGGAGAGAAGGCATTATTAGTGAGCCATTTGTCATCTTTCACTTATGCTAATGCTAAGGAGGAGGTTGGAACGTTGTTCCAAGCCTTATCTATTACTGATGAAATAAAGAAAACTAGGGCACCCATGTCTTCTTTGAAAGATGCACAAGAGGCTATTCAAACTGGCAGCATTGACAAATGGGGTCGTATGGTGGAGCTCGCCGAGAATAAGAATGGAGCCGGACTAGGATTTCAACCAGGGCCATTTAGCGTCAAAGTCAAAGTTATACAACCAATATTCCGTAGTTGAGGGTCCATTCATGGTAATGATCAACACTCAGCTGCCATTATTGAAGAAAGTGGTGATGAAGACGAAGCTTGCGCCAACTTTGTGACGCATGGGCAGACTTGTAAGAATTGGGTTGTTGTTGATGTTCCTACTGTCATTCACACTTCTAAATAATTTCTTTTATTATTTTTAAGAAAAATATTTCTCCTATGCCTAAGGGAGAAGTGACCATTGCTGGGCATTTTTATTATTATCATCAGTAAAATACAATTTTATTCATCCACATCTATGATGTTTTATTTTTACTTTTTGATTTCTGCTTTTTATGAAAACGGTAATCATAAAAAAAACATAAATAAATAATAATCTTCCATCTGCATAATATTTGTTCACACTCCATTTCTCTAAAATCAAAATATCAAATCATTATGCAGGTTGGTTCTCAAACCCATTGAATACAATGATCCTACTCCCTCTCCAAACTTTGATTTCCCTGTGTTTGAAGCTGAAGAAGAGGATGATGATGAAGAAGTGTTTGATGAGTTATCTCATTTACTTGAGCATGAGGAAAAAAACTATTCATCTATTTGAAGAGAAGATTGAATTAGTCAACTTGAGTTCCGAGGATGATGTGAAGGAAGTCAAGATTGGGTCTCAATTGTGTCCAGAAGCTAAGAAGGGGTTGATTGATCTTCTTTGAGAGTATTCTGATGTGTTTGCTTGTTCCTATCAAGACATGCCTGGTTTGGATTCTGAGATTGTGGAACATAAATTGTCGTTGAATCCATAATGCCCGCCGGTCAAGTAGAAATTGAGAAGAACTCGTCCTGATATAGCAATAAAGATCAAAGAGGAAGTACAAAAACCGATTGATGTCGGTTTTCTTGTAACCTCCGAGTATCCGCAGTGGGTGTACAACATTGTTCCTGTTCCTAATAAAGATGGAAAAGTCTGCATGTGTGTTGACTATAGAGATTTGAACAAAGCTAGTCTGAAAGATGATTTTCCTCTGCCACACATTGATATGTTGGTAGACAATACGTCTAAATTCAAAGTCTTTTCGTTTATGGATGGATTTTCCGGTTATAATCAAATCAAAATGGCACCTGAAGATATGGATAAGAGCATATTCATTACACCCTGGGGAACATTCTATTATAGAGTGATGCCTTTCAGTCTAAAGAATGCTAGTGCAACATACCAGAGAGCTATGACCACTCTTTTTCATGATATGATGCATAAAGAGATTGAAGTCTACATTGATGATATGATTTCCAAGTCAAGTGATGAAGAAGAACATGTTGAGCATTTGTTGAAGTTATTCCAGCATTTGAGAAAGTATAAACTCCGCTTGAATCCCAATAAGTGTACTTTTTGTGTTCGCTCTGGTAAGTTGTTGGGCTTCATTGTCAGCGAGAAGGGTATTAAAGTTGATCAAGCCAAGGCCAAAGCAATACAAGAGATGTCTGCGCCCAAAACTGAGAAGCAAGTCAGAGGTTTTCTCGGCCGCTTGAACTATATTTCAAGATTTATATCGCACATGACTGCCACATGTGCGCCTATATTCAAGCTCCTTCAAAAAGATCAGTCTTATGATTGGACTGAGGATTGCCATAAAGTTTTTGACAGTATCAACGAATATTTGCTTAAGCCTCTGATTCTGTCTGCGCCTATTGAAGGAAGACCTTTGATCATGTATTTGATTGTGCTTTATGAGAGTATGGGTTGTGTTCTTGGTCAGCAAGATGAATATGGGAAGAAAGAATATGCAATTTACTACCTCAGTAAGAAGTTCATCATTTTTATGTTGTGCATTAGCTTGGGCTGTTAAGCGTCTATGCCAGTATACGTTGAATCATACTACTTGGTTGATATCCAAAATGGATCCAATCAATTACATTTTTGAGAAACCTGCTTTAACTGGGAAAATTGCTCGTTGGCAGATGTTATTATCAGAGTATGATATTGAATACCGGTCTCAAAAAGCTATTAAAGGTAGTATCTTGGCTGACCATTTGGCTCACCAACCAATTAAAGATTATCAATCAGTACAATATGATTTTCCCGATGAAGAGATTTTGTACTTGAAGATGAAAGATTGTGATGAACCATTACTTGAAGAAGGGCCAGAGCCTGGTTCCCGTTGGGGCATGGTATTTGATGGAGCTGTTAATTTGTATGGTAATAGAATTGGGGAAGTGATTATTACTCCTCAAGGAACTCATTTTCCGTTTACAGCTAGATTAACCTTCAAGTGTACAAACAATATGGCTGAGTATGAAGCTTGTATTATGGGGCTTCAAGAAGTCATTAATCTCAGAACTACGTATCTTGACGTCTACGGAGTTTCAGCTTTGGTCGTGAATCAGATCAAAGGTGAATGGGAGACGAATCAACCCGGTTTGGTACCATATAGAGACTATGCGAGGAGGATTTCAACTTTCTTTATAAAGGTTGAGTTTCATCATATCCCTCGAGATGAAAACCGAATGGCAGATGCTTTTGCAACGTTGGCTTCAATGATTATAGTGAAAGAACGAATTTCCCAATTTGACTGTGATGCATCTTGATAGGCCAGCTCATGTGTTTGCGGTTGAAGAAGTTAAAGATGAAAATCCTTGGTATTTTGATATTAAATGTTTCCTTCAAAGTCATATTTACCCATCTGGGGCATCTCTGGAAGATAAGAAGACTTTGAGAAGATTCACTGGAAACTTCTACTTGAATGGTGATGTGCTTTACAAAAGAAACTTTGATATGGTTCTGCTCAGATGCATGGATAGACATGAAGCAGGCATTTTGATGACAGAAGTCCATGAAGGTTCCTTTGGTACTCATTCCAATGGATATGCTATGGAAAAGAAGATGTTGAGAGCAGGTTACTATTGGCTGACAATCGAATCTTACTATTGCAAGTTTGTGAAGAGATGCCACAAGTGTTAAATTTATGCAAATAAGATTCATGTTCCTCCAACACTGTTGAATGTCATTTCCTTTCCATGGTCCTTCTCCATGTGGGGAATTAATATGATTTGTATGATTGAGCCTAAAGCTTCGAACAGACATCGTTTCATTCTGGTGGCTATTGATTACTTCACAAAGTGGGTTGAAGAGGCATCGTATGTAAATGTAACCAAGCAAGTTATTGTAAGGTTTATCAAGAATTAGATTATATGTCGTTATGGTGTGCCAAGTAAGATCATTACTGATAATGGATAAAACTTGAACAATAATATGGTGGAAGCTCTTTGCAAAGACTTCAAGATTGCACATCATAATTCTTCTCCCTACATACCTAAGATGAATGGGGTTGTTGAAGTTGCGAACAAGAACATTAAGAAGATCATTCAGAAAATGGTTGTGACATACAAAGATTGGCATGAGATGCTCCCATTTGCTTTGCATGGGTACCATACATCCATCCTCACCTTAACAAGGGCAACCCATTTCTCTCTTGTTTATGGCATGGAAGTTGTGCTCCCCGTGGAGGTTGAGATCACGTCACTGCATGTGCTAATGGAAGCCAAGTTGATAGAAGTCGAATAGTGCCAGACCAAATATGATCAGTTGAATTTAATTGAAGAGAAGAGATTGTCTGCCATGTGTCATAGTCACTTATATCAGCAGAGAATGAAAAAAGGATTTGATAAGAAGGTCAAGCCTCGTGTGTTCCGAGAAGGTGACCTCGTGCTCAAGAAGATTCTATCTTTTAAACCTGATGTTAGGGGCAAATTGACTCTTAATTATGAAGGCTCATATGTTGTTAAGAGAGCCTTCTCAAGTGGTGCTTTGATTCTTACAACTATGGATGGTGAAGAGTTCACGCATCCTATGAATACCGATGCAGTCAAGAAATACTTCTCCTAAAAATAAAAGAATAGCTCGCTAAGTTGAAAATCCGAAAGGGCGACTTAGGCAAAAATGAGCGTCTCGGTGGATTGAAAACCCGAAAGGGCGATCCAAGAAAAAAATAGAGACATAAAATAGAAAATTTATCCCGATAGATTGAGTACCCCAACTTGGGGAAATCTAGGCAAAAATTAGGAATTTTGGCAAGTAATTGCATCCGGTTGGTCTAAATCATGGAAGCAGTTTGAGCAAGGTGTTTGGGTATGATTCATCATTCTCAACTGAAGGCAAGCACAACGAATATGGAAGTTGGTAGGAAGAGTAGTGATCATTGTATTCAATGTAGCCTTTTTCCATGTAAATTACCATTTTCAACTTTGTAAAGATCTATGGAGTCTTGTCATTTACGGACTATCATTCTATTAAATAAAGTTGAGCTTTTATTCAATTGTTTCTATTCCTATTTATTTCCGCTAAATAAGTTTGAATTTTTATGATGATAATTTTGAAATAAATGAATAAAAATTATTTTTCTTGAAATAATAAAAACAATCACTTTAAGAATAATTGATATCAGTAAGGAACGTCAACAGCAATCTGAAAACAGGTAAGTCTTGAAGTGTGAAGCATTGTTGGTCTTCCCCAAGAAGTTGGTTTAGTAACTATTCTCCTCCCCAACAGTTCGTCATTTATCCCCAGCATGGTTGATGAGCTTCTCCTTGATTAATCCCCTCTCCCCAGCCAGGTTGGTGGGTCACATCCCCGGTAGAGTCAAGCTAACGATCAATTCCCTTTGCAAATTCATATTCCCCAGCTGAGGTGCTCATGTTTTGTATCCTCCTAGTTTTTGATTGGACCCTAGAGATCTAGAACCTTTATTTGGTTCCCATTTGCATAATTGTATTGCATAACTTCGGCAGTTTCTCCTTTGTGTGAATCATATTCAGTTATCTTTACCTTGGAATTGGTTTATTTTGCAATTTCCAAGAAGAATTTGTTAATTATTAAGGAATGTGATGATCTTGGTCATAACATCCCCAACAATGTGCTTGGATCCCCGTGAAGAGTTTTATCTCTTGTGTTCCCCGACAGAGTTCATCTTTTGATGTGAAGATCCCTCTTTCCCGACAGTATTTGATTCGGAGCAGTATTTGATTCGGAGCAATATTTGATTTTGTCCCCTGCAAGGTTGTCTCCCATTTGATATGATGTTGATCTAAAATTCCCCACAGTGTTGATAATTTGGATCCTCAGCAGATCCTTTCTCTATCCTATGTATGTTTAGTTGTCCTTCAGCAATGTTCTCTCCTCGTAGAGCTTGTCGTGATTGATTGGAAGCATGATTCTCCATGACTCTCCCAGCCAGGTGTAACACCTCAAAATTTGCCCTCCTCTCTTGGGATTAGCTTAGCATATTGCATTTCATTTTTTAGGACATTAGGCATTACATCTTTGCATATCATGTGGAAACAATGAGCAAGTCATCCTCCTAAGTCTTTCTCAGAAGATAAAGAGGTTAAAAGATGCAAGCCTGAGGGTTTACTGAATTGATCACCAATCATCTGAGGGTTTGTGCTTCAATTAGGGTTTCTTGGTTCCTCAAGGAGGTTGAGTATTATCTTGATTGAAGTGGTACATCATCATCATCATGGTTCATTAATCATTTGAGGTTCCTTGGGATTAGGGTTTTGACCTCTGGTCAACCCTAATCAGTTGCATTATACCAATCAGGGATTTTCAGGGAGATGAGGTCTTTATGAGATGGAGATCATCACATGATTTTATTGAGCTTGTATAAGCTAGGGTTTCATTTTGGAGCCATTTCATCAAGAGGTTGAGGCTCAAATTCATCTGTGCATGACAAAGTCATCTATCAACTGCAAAAATCAATTGTGGTCAACTGTTGGATTTGGAGGTGGGAAGTGAGTAGAAATACTTCATTCATGTTCAAACAAGTCTCATTTGACATTTCAAACATCACCATTGAAGAAAATAAAGTCAGGACAAAACTTTCCAAAAATAGAAAGTGACCTGTAATTTGAAGTTGCCAAAAATGGAAAGGTTTTCAACTCAAGATTACATCATCAAGAAAGCTTCAAATGAATTTTTGTTGAACATGAAAGTTGTAGATCTTTCTCTCCCATTTCCAAAAAGTCCAAGATCATGAAGTTCTCATGTGTGGTTGAAGAGATATGATCAAAACTTGGCCAAATGAACATGGAACTTCAAAAGGGCATAACTTTCAAACCATAAGTCCAAATGAGATGGCTCTTTTTGCAACATTCTTGTTTCAACCTCTACTTACCAAAACATACATTACATTACATGCATTACATTCACATAAATATTTGAAAATTCAATTGATTTTTGGAGGGAAAAATGAAATTCAAAATGTGTGCATTATTTGAACATGACATTACTTCCATTGGCTCCAAAATGTTTTTTTGAGTGAAATTCAAGTCATACACGTGCACTGTTCACCCATAATCTCCATGCATAAGGAAAATATCAATTTTGCATGTGCACTTTGTTTTCACTAATCCAATTACCATTTGGCTAAGTGTGATTAAGGACATGATTAAGAGAGCATATATAGCACAAACCCTAACAGAATTTCAGAAGAACACTTCATAATTTTCAGATCTCAAAATTTTCACACTTTTTTCTCTCAATTTCTTCAAATCAAACCATAATTCATTGCCTAATTCACATCAGGAATCATCATGGAGCAAGATTGAAGGTAGATTCAAGAGATTTCATGCACATTGGAGCAGCTTGAAGCTTGAGTTCATTAATGGTGAAATCTAAATTCTGTTGAATCGTGAGCAATTGGACCTCAAGCATTCATCCATTCACTTGTACAAGCTTGCTAGAGGAAGATTGAAGCATTGGACGGCCTGGAAAACGCGAAATTGCACTGCTGCTCTTCAAGAGGTCACGGATTCGATCTCTTTATTTCGTGAAATTGTTGTGATATTCTTATAGATCTTAGTATGCTGATCATTGTAAGCTTTGAATCATGCAAATTGGTGTTGTTTTGAGTGAGATATATGCATTTGAAGTTTGGATGTGAATCTTTGATTTCGTCGATCCGTGTGTATGTTGTTGTTTTTGTTTGAATGTTCGCTTGATATTTGATGTATTTAGCATGGCAAATCATTTGGTATAGATTTTATGGACTTTTGGAACACTTCGTTGGATCTGGAATTTCCAGAAGATGATCTTCATCTTCTTCGCGTGAGCTTTGCGTTTCCAGAACTACTGCGAATTTGCTACGACTTCGCTGCCATTTAGCTACGGTTTTCACATGTGCTTTTTGGTTTAGCTACGAAATCCATGCCATGCAGCGCGCCTAGGGTTTGTGACCAAAACGTCGCCGTTTTGTCTAGGCGCCAAAATCAAATTCAAAAAGGCGCCTGGTTCGATTCCAGGCGGTGACCTTATTTCAAAATGCCATGATATTTTTTTCTCATCTCCCTCCATGTGTTCATGTACATACTTCATACATTTTTTATTTTTTTTCATCTTTAAAAAATCATAACAAATGGAAAATTGATCCAAAAATTGTGTGGTTTTTCGCATTAGGTCACATTTTTTGTCTAGTTTTTTATGAATATTATTTTGCAAATTGTGCATGGCTGGCTTATTTTTTGCCCTAGGGTTCTTGATCATGTATCATGTTTTGACCTTGCCTTGCTAAGACATTTGTGAAATGCTCAATTTTCATCCAATGCTCATGAAATTTTACATGATGAAACTAGACATCTTGCTGGACATTTTGGTGTTGAGTTTGCATTTTTACCAATTGCCATTGCTGATTTATGATTTTTCTAAGTTAGGTGTGACAATTTGTGTCATACCTTGTGATGTTCAACTTGATGAATTCCTTTGCCAAGCCAAATGATCTCCAAATGTTCTGATTTTGTGTATGATGTTTGATATGAATGTTGTGAATGCTCATGATATTTTGTGGAATTTTTGGAATCATTTATGATTTGATTGAGATTTTTCTTTCTGGACTGCCATTTGTGAGCTTTTGAATTGCTTTGAACTTCAATGGTTTGTGAAATGCTTGTGGTTTATCCTATGGATGTGAAATTTTGCACACTAATTCTAGACATGCTGAATGGTGTTTTGGCTTTGGTTTGAGGTTTTTACCATTTACCAATTCAGTTTTAGGCTTGTGCTAAGTTGGTGTAACATTTGGTGTCACATATGTGCTTGATTGTGCTTGCCTTGGCTTATGCAACTTGATTACCATGCCTAATGTTGTCCAAATGCTCTAATTTTTTGTGTGATGATCATGTTGTATGTTCTGTTTACTCATGAATTTTGTCAAGATTATTTGAATCATTTTCGAATTAATGTGCATTTGTTCATTCTGTTGTCACAATGTGCTTTCAACTTGCATACCTTGCCATGTTTGGTTCATGAAATGGAATTGGTGATTGATATTGAGATGAGACCTTTTGGATTGTGTTCTTAATTGATTGAGGTTGATTCATGTTGAATTTCATGTTCTGTTTTGAATTTTTTCTCCCTCTTTGACCCTAGGCCTTGACCTAGTGGTTTGTCTCATCTTTGAGCTTTGATTTCAGGTTGAACATCCAGGTTATATGGTTCATGATGCAACCTCACTTGAGCATTTGATGTTTGCTTTTGACTACTAACATTGTGTGTTTTGTAGGGTTGTTAACTCATTTGAGTTTGACTTGTTGGCTTGTGCCTTTGATCATTGGGTTTGACTGTTGATATTAGTGTTGTCTGTTTGTCTGTACAGTTGAACTGATTTGTTTGATGTTTCTACAGGTACATAAATTGCTTAAGTTCATTTTGAACTTGCTTTTGCTTGGTTGCTTAACCACATAGGTATAACTCTCTGACTTCATGTAGTCTGGAAGACCTGTCCTGTTACTTGGGCAGGCACCTGTCTGAAGCCCTCCTTAAGAGGCAATGCTTGTGAATGTTTATTTTTGTGCCAAGCAGGAAAAGTCCTTTGATAAGGCAATTGGCAGATAAAAGAGATGTGCAATCCATCTCCTGCTATTCAGTGTGTCATCCACTTCGCTCACACACCTTGTGTTGATGCATTGTGGATATTAACCCAAGATCTTTGTTGAGTCAGTCATATATGGAGAAGAGTTCCGACTTTCTGAACTCCCACTTTCATTTGTCTGAAGCTCTCCCAGGCCAGGGATAAGAGTTGGGAGGTCTTACCCTCACTTCCCATTTCATCTGCTTCACCCTAACTCTCAATGTTAGGGTTAAGAGCTAACTACACTTGATTCCAGTTGGCTTGTGTTTCACAGCCTAACCTTGTGTGAGCCCACTTTGTTTGTATATAGTGTGTGCTGATTGTGTGTATGTTTGCTTTGCTTGTGTTGTTTAGGATAGCTTGCTGCCTGTGCAAGTTAGACAGGAACCTCAACCTAGGACCATGGTGGATTACATGATAACTATTAGGCTCGAGTCAGTCTCCCTTCTAATTTGTCATTTCCCAGTCTCTGGTTAGGAGAAAGTTTCTCCCCTGTTAAGGGGAACTACGTTGCCCTGATCCTCATACCAGATGAGGTACGTAGGCAGGAGGTCGTACGAGATCTCTCCGGGCACCCTTTTTCTTTTTGTGTGTGTTTGCTTGACAGTTACTAGGCTCGAGTGCCAGACTCCTTAGTAACTTGTTTGTTTGTAACCTTCTTGTGTGTGTTAGGAGATGGATGTAAGACCAGCGATTGGCTTTCCGTATCCTATTGGTGTTTGTTGTGTGGAGTCTGACGTAAGCCCAGCGATTGGCAGTTGGTTTCCTGTGTGTGTTTGTTGGTTCGGAGTCTGATGTAAGTCCAGCGATTGGCATTCGGTTTCCATGTTTGCCTATTTGCGTGTGTTTTGTTTCGGCGTGCGTTAGCCGAACTACGGTAGCTCTGATTCTCATTCCAGATGAGATACGTAGGCATAGGATGCGATATCCTAGCGAGCCTGTTCCCCTCTTCTCCCACCTGTGTTGTTTCCAGTGTGTGTGTGATGTTTTGAGGAGTGTTTAGCAACCTTTTTTCTTTCCTTTTGAGCGTGGATCCCGTCGAGTACGACGGATGCGTAGGGGTGCTAATACCTTCCCTTCGCATAACCGACTCCCGATCCCATCTCTCTTTGGTCGCGAGACCATGTCTTTTCCAGGTTTACTTCGAGCGTTTCCTTTCCCTCTTTCGGGATAAATAACACACGGTGGCGGCTCTGTTTGTTTTGTTTAGCCCGCCGGTTGTTTTTCGCGGATGCGACAGCTGGCGACTCTGCTGGGGGCAGGAAGTTGACCTCTGACTGGTCCATCATCCCTAAGCGAGTCTCTCCTAGCGCTCTCTAGGATAGTTTAGGTTGCTTGTGTTGCTCTATTTATTGCATTTATGATTATTCTGTTGTGTATATATTTGCATAAATGTTTGCATGCATCATACTATCATTGTGCTGTCTTCTGTACAGGTGGTTCCTCTGTTTTGGGGAGGGTGTTCTGAGTGGGGCTAAAACCCAGGCCCGAGTATACACCTAGGATTAGTGTGGTCTCATGTTGCCTCTCATGTTAGGTCAACATGATTTTGGCGACGTGACATACCACAAGCCGGACGAGGTTCTTTTGAGAGAACTCTTCCTTTGTGGGGTATCCACTTTGGTTGAGTTACCTCATCTGAGCTATTGACTTCGGTGACCGATCTTTCCCGGATCTTCGGTTTAGACGGTCTTAAGAGAGCTGCAATGGCACACCTGAAAGGGCAAACCCATTGAGTATCTTTGCCCGATTGTCGAGACCATTATCCGCCTTAGGATAACCTGATTAGAATTCACCTGTGAGAGGAGGGTTGATTCTTACAGAGGCATGTTCTGATGGTGACTTTGATGGTGACTAATGGTTCAGCTGTTGATCAGAGTCCTATTTATAAGTCGGATTTATGGATTTATTTCCGAGATACTGGAATGCTGTCCGCGGAATTTATCAGTGGGGATCCGTTTATTTCAGGATTCCCCGGGCTGGTTCAGAGGGTCTTATGGTTATCTGTTCAGAGAATCTCTGGTGATGATGGTGATGTATCATTCCGTTCCGTTTATTTCGGAACTCCCAAGTTGGATTTGTGGTTACATATTCCTTCAGATGGTTGTGATCAGTTCAGAGGCCGTAACTCAGTGCAGTGGTTGATCAGAGGACTTGGAGGATGGCACAGTGCATTGCATTCATGCATCAGCATCATTCACATTTTTCATTTATCTGCATCTAACACATGTTTATCCATATGCAGGGACATTCTTGATTGAGATCCTGGTTGAGAGACTTCTTTGTTCCAGACATGAGGACCGGCTTGAAAGATGATGTTGTCTACAGTTTCTTCGACCCAGAGATTGGTGTGCTGAGAGATATGATAGCATTGATTACACCTGACCATGTGGGGATGTTCCGTGAGGCATACGGTAGTATTCTGAAGTTGGTTTTCAGGCTCCCAGACAGTGATAGGAGCGCCATTCATACTCTTCTCCAGTTCTATGACTCGGGCTTGAGGTGTTTTGTGTTCCCGGACTACTTGTTGGGGCCTTTGATGGAGGACTATGCTAGCATCCTAGGTATCCCGATCAGAGACTAGATTCCGTTCTATGTCACTAGGGGGAAACCTGATGTTGTTGAGATCTCTCGTGCTCTTTATTTGAGCCCGGAGGTGACCAAGGGGGGTTTGAAGGAGAAGGGAAAGTTGCCTGGTTTTCATCTGAGTTTCTTGGAGGCTAAAGCCAAGGAGCATGCTGCTGTGGGTAATTGGAAGACCGTTTGTGCCTTAATTGCTGTGAGCATTTATGGGATTATCATGTTGCCTAACCAGAAGAACTTTGTGGATATTAATGCCATCAGGTTGTTCGTGCAGAGGAATCCTGTTCCTACTCTGGTTGGAGATGTCTATTACTCGGTCCATAATCGGAACGAGAAGCAGCGTGGGGGACTGATCAGATGTTGTGCTCAGCTGCTGTACAAGTGGTTTATGGGGTATTTGCCGTCCAGAGGTGCCTTTGTCTTTCTTGACCCTACTGTCAAGTGGTCATTCAGGTTGATGGGTTTGCGAGCCAAGGACATAGCTTGGACTCACAATGGTATGGCTGGACAAGATTTCATTTACAGTTGTGGGAGTCTTCCTAATGTACCTCTTATAGGAGTTCAAGGTTGCATTAACTACAACCCGGTGCTCCTGAGGAGACAGATGGGATTTGCTGTGGAGGGTCCTCCTCTCGGGCGAGAGATTCAGGAGTCTTTTTACTTCCCAATTGAGGGTAATCAGCCAAAGTTGAGGCAAGTGTCTGATGAGTGGCGTGACATTCAGAGGAAGGGCAAGGTTCCTTTTGGCAAGGTTAACAGCAGGTCTTTTCCTCCGTTTGATGATTGGCTTAGGAAGAGGATTGAGCTCACGCGTCTACCATTTCCTGGAGGTGATCCTTGGTGTCCTTTGATTGAGAGGCCACGTTCTTCTGTCGACATGGAAGAGTTCCTTGAGATGAAGAAAGCCAAAGATCAGCTGCAAGCAGAGAAGACTGAGTTGGAGATGAGTGTTGCTAGGATTCAGATGGCTAATCAGGAGATCAGAGTGAGGATGGAAGATCAGGACAAGAAACATGCCATGGAGGTGAAGCGCTTTGAGATAGACACTGCCTATTACCGCAAGATCAGCCAAGCGTTGGAGTCGTCTACAAAAGAGCACGACATCACCAAAGAGAGGTTGGCTAGAGCTTCAAAGGTCATTGAAGATGAGAAGAGGAGGCAAATCCTTGTGAGGGATCAGAGGGAAGACAGAGTCAGAATCCTCGTCGCCGAATGGGAAGCAAAGCTGAAGATTAAGGAAGCAGAGAACGTGAAGATCATTGCTGAGAGAGATCATTATCTTGCTGAGAGAGATCATTACTTCAGACAAATGAAGATTTTCCAGAAGGAGATAGGGAGATTGCAGCAGGAGAACACTGAGCTTAGGTTTGCGGTTAAGTTTACCAAGATGGTTGATGATGCAGAGCCGTCAGTGGGGCCTTCTTCAGTGTAGCCTTTTGTTATCATTTGTGTGGATTACCGTCAGGCCTGTTGACGAAATTCATTTGCTTGCATGTTCTTTCCGATTCTGGAGAATTGTATATGATTTGTATCAGTCTGGTGTATGACTGTGGCACTTATTGTGCACTTTTGATATGCAATGGTTATTTTCATTCAGTGATCGATCTTCAAGCTTTATTTGCTTTCCTGTATGCTCTCACATGGCACACACATGGTTGGGTGGTATTTTGCTAAATCATATATCTCTGATCTGTATGATGGAATCAAATGGTGAATGTCAGAATATTGCTGCCGATTTATTATCTGTCTCGATGAAACCGGGATCGAAAGACAGAGTGTTCCTCATATGGATGGACATTGCATTCATGCATAATCATAATAACTTGTCTTCTATTTTGCAGGTATCAGTTCTAACGTGCTTGATTGTTTCAGGAATCATTGCTCGTGCGCGTAGAGTCATTCCTTTGCATACAACACGTCCACACAGATACTTCACCAGACGCAATACACCTAGGCTGATGGATCTACCCAATACATATGTTCTCGAGCTGAAAGAGAAAATGAATGAACTGATCAACATCATGCAAGGTTTTGCTGTGGGCCAGAAAGCACTGGCTGATAAAGTGGAGAAGCTCGAACGGGCTTCAGCTGCCAACAGTGGTGTCAACCTGGAGGGTGTCTCTAACCATGGCCTGGGTGGTTCTAGAGACGAGCGAGATCTTGGAAAAAGGACAACTGTGGGTGTGGTGACCAACAATGCTGGTGGTTTTGGTGTTGCCACAAGTGGTAGGCCCGATCAGATGGGTAATAATATGAAGGACAGTTTGTTTCCTCCGTTCTTTGGGGCTGAGGAGGATAGAGAAGAGGACCGAGAAGCAGATCAATTCTCCATGCTTAATGAACCGTTCGGTCAATATGGTGTCCAACCACCAAACAAAGAGATTCAGTTGCTGGCAGAGAAGATCAGGGCTCTCGAAAGCTATGCCACTCCAGGGGTTGTGAATATGTCAAATATGGGGCTGGTTGAGGGGATTGTGATCCCACAGAAGTTCAAGGCGCCCGCATTTGATAAGTACAATGGGAGTTCTTGCCCGGAAACTCACCTTCAGGCCTTCGTCCGCAAGATTTCTGCCTATACGATGGATCAGAAGCTGTGGATGTACTTTTTCCAGGACAGTCTGTCCGGAGGATCCCTGGAATGGTACACCAAGTTGAAGTCTTCTGACATCAAGAGTTGGCAAGATCTTGGAGACGCATTCTTTAAACAGTACCAATTCAACGCTGATATGGCTTCTAGTCGTACCCAGCTGCAGGGTATGTCTCAGAAGCCTAGTGAGGGGTTTAAAGAGTATGCGCAGAGGTGGAGGGAGTTGGCTGCCAGAGTTCAACCACCGCTGGTGGATCGAGAGATGTCAGATCTGTTTATGGGTACCCTTCAGGGGACATTTGCTGAAAGGATGGTTGGATGCCCGGTTACCAACTTCGCTGATATTGTGGTGGCCGGGGAGAGAATTGAAAGTTGGTTGAAGCTGGGGAAGATTCAGGGTAATGCTTCGTCATTTGGTTCGAAGAAGCCCTTTGGAAATGGTCAAAGGAAGAAGGAGGGTGATACCAGTGCCATATATACCCAAAGAGGACCGAGTAGGGATCGTTACTACCAGCACACTGCTGCGGTAACTATTCCTGCTGATAATCAGCCTGCACAACAACAACAGCAACAACCGCAACAGCAGAGACAGCCGTTTCAGCAGAGACCGCAGAGGGCCGGGTATCAAGTAAGAGGGAGAATGAATGATCGTCAGTTCGATAGGCCACCTGTGACCTATTCTTTTTTGTTGAAAAAGCTGAAGGACTTGGGGTTGGTCCAATTGAGAACTTTGGCTCCTTTGAGACCTGATCAGAGGCCAGCCAGTTTTGATGAGAATGCCAAGTGTGAATTCCACTCGGGTGCACCTGGACACAATATAGAAAATTGCAAAGCTTTTAAGCATGTTGTCCAGGACTTGGTGGATTCTAAGGCAATCAACTTTGCTCCATCTCCAAATGTGAATGCTAATCCCATGCCCGCGCATGGTCAAATGGGGGTGAATGCAATCTCTGATGAGGGTAGAGTTGAGCTGTTGAGTATAAACCAGTTGAAGACTCCGTTGGCTGAGGCCAAGAGGCAACTGTTAAAGAATGGGGTCTTTCTGGGCTGTGATATCTGTTGTGCTGCGTGCATGGTTGTTCCCAATGGGTGTATATTGTTGAGGGAGGTTGTCCAGAGGCTGATGGATGCGGGGAGCCTCAGGTTTGAGAAGGCTGATTTGGGGAAGGAGGATGTCTCCACCATAACTATCTATTTTGACCCGGTTGATTTGTCAACGCTGGCTGATGCGGCTCCAGTTACTATCACGGTACCTGGGCCAATTCCTTATGACAAAGATGATGTCGTGCCGTGGCATTATGGTGGAGAGGTGTACTGTAACAGAGAGAAGCTGGAGGATCAAACTGCAAGTGAAACCACCGTTTCAAAGGTGGATAATGCTGGACCCAGTGGTTTCACTCGTAGTGGAAGGTTGTTTGCCCCTGATGCTTTGAGAAGTGGGGAAGGAGAAAAAGAAAAGAAAGAAAAGGCCGAGGCTTTAGCCAAGGCAAGAGGAAAATAAGTAGTGAATGAAGGTACTCCAGTGGTGACACCGGCGCCTGGTGGGTCGGAGAAAGTACTTGATGATGAAGCGGAAGAATTCCTGAGAATCATCAAGAAGTCAGAGTACAAACTTGTTGACCATCTGCAGCAGACCCCATCCAAGATTTCAATTCTGTCATTGTTGCTGAGTTCCGAGGGGCATAGGGAGGCTTTATTGAAAATTTTGAAGAGAGCCTATGTTCCCCAAGAGATCACAATCAATCAGTTGGAGACAGTGGTGTCTAATGTCAATGCCAGTCATGGGCTGGGTTTCACTGATATGGATCTAACTGTGGATGGGAGGAATCATAATCGGGCTTTACACATTGCTATGGAGTGTAAAGGGGTCGTGCTCTCGCACGTGTTGGTTGATACTGGCTCCTCTTTAAATGTGTTGCCAAAGAAAGCCCTGGCGAAGCTGGACTGCGAAGGGTTGATTTTGACGCCTACTGACCTGATAGTGAGAGCCTTTGACGGTTCAAAGCGGGCGGTGTTTGGAGAGGTTGAGCTCCCGGTGAAGATCGGACCAGAGGTGTTCAAGTCGGTATTCTATGTCATGGATATTCAGCCGGCATACAGTTGCCTGTTGGGTCGACCATGGATTCATGCTGCTGGGGCAGTG
Source organism: Lathyrus oleraceus (assembly GCF_024323335.1). Taxonomy (NCBI): domain Eukaryota; kingdom Viridiplantae; phylum Streptophyta; class Magnoliopsida; order Fabales; family Fabaceae; genus Lathyrus; species Lathyrus oleraceus. The sequence goes on from NC_066583.1 coordinate 252,992,083, forward strand.
ACTTCGACTTTGCACCAAAAGCTGAAGTACATCTGGGACGTGCAGGTCGTCACTGTTTGCGGAGAGGAGGACATCTTTGTCAGCCACCTACCATCGTTCAAGTACGTGGAAATGGACGGTGAGATATGGGAAACACCGAGTCAAGCATTTGAAACCGTTAAGATGGAGAATGCTCTTTTTGCCAAAGAAGAGGAGAAACCGTCCATTTCTTCGTATAAGCAGGCCGCTGAGGTGGTGAAGAGTGGAGAAGCTCCGGGTTGGGGGAAGATGATGGACATCTCCGCTAAGAAGGACCGCTTTGGAGTGGGTTATCAGCCGGGCCGAGGCTCGTCTGGACAAGGTAGTGGACGTCGTCCGTCATTCACATTCACCAGTGCTGGCATGCTGGATCCAGATCACATCTGTATGGTGGGTGAAGAAGTCGACAGTGACTGCGAGATTGATCGATGGATAAAGCCGTGCGCACCAGGGATGGGAGTCCAGAACTGGAAGGCTGAAAAGATCATCACTGTCACTCTGCTCGAAGAGTAATATTTTCTGTTTTTCAATTTTATTTGCATGGAAGCCATACGTTTTGCCCGAAACGTAATGGTTCATTGTAAGGGCCACCTCATGTTCATTTTGCAAAATTTGCATCATAAATAAAAGGATGTTTTTCAATTAAAAACGGTGTTCCCTGTTTTTCATTTATTTTTACAGTTTAAAAAACAAAAATAAAAATGGCAATGTTTTCATTTTCCTTTTCGATTTGTCTCGTTCCGGTTCTAAAGCAATGCATGAATCAACATTCATGCAGATGCGATCATTCTCCGGATCTCATTGATAACAATCCTGTTACACCCTCATATGACTTCGACAATCCGATCTATCATGCCGAAGAAGAAGGCGAAGAAGATTGTGAACTGCCAGAGGAATTAGCCAGGTTGTTAAAACAAGAGGAGAAGGTGATTCAGCCGCACGAGGAACAAATCGAGGTTGTGAATCTGGGTACCGACGAGGTCAGAAAAGAAGTGAAAATTGGGGTTGCTTTAGAAGAAAGTGTTAAGAGCATAATGGTAGCATTATTGAAAGAGTATGTCGATATCTTCGCCTGGTCTTATCAAGATATGCCAGGGTTGGATACCGATATCGTTGTGCACAAGCTACCGTTGAGAGCAGATTGTCCTCCAGTGAAGCAGAAGTTGCGTAGAACTCGACCTGAAATGGCCATGAAAATTAAAGAGGAAGTGCAGAAGCAGTGGGATGCTGGTTTCCTTGCTGTCACTAATTATCCGCCTTGGGTCGCGAATATTGTGCCAGTGCCGAAGAAAGATGGGAAGGTGAGAATGTGCGTGGACTACCGGGATCTGAACAGAGCTAGCCCGAAGGATGATTTCCCACTACCTCATATTGATATGTTGGTAGATAATACAGCTCAATTCTCGGTGTTTTCCTTCATGGATGGCTTTTCTGGCTATAATCAAATCAAAATGTCGCCAGATGATATGGAGAAAACAACGTTCATTACACCATGGGGCACTTTTTGTTATAAGGTGATGCCGTTTGGTCTCAAGAACGCCGGTGCTACTTATCAGAGAGCCATGGTGACTTTGTTTCATGATATGATTCATCATGAAATTGAATGCTATGTTGATGACATGATAGCAAAGTCCCAGACAGAAGAGGGGCATTTGGTAGATCTGGCCAAGTTGTTCGACCGGCTGAGACAGTTCAGACTGAGGTTGAATCCGAATAAGTGCACTTTCGGGGTGCGGTCCGGTAAATTGCTGGGGTTCATTGTGAGTGAAAAAGGAATCGAGGTTGATCCTGATAAAGTAAAAGCAATAAGAGAAATGCCTGAACCGAGAACGGAGAAAGAGGTTCGTGGTTTCTTAGGTAGATTGAACTACATTTCACGGTTCATATCTCACCTAACAGCCACGTGTGAACCTATATTCAAGTTGTTGAAAAAAGATCAAACGGTCAGGTGGAATAATGATTGCCAAGCGGCATTTGAAAAGATAAAAGAGTATTTGCAGAAGCCTCCGATTCTTATGCCTCCTGTGGAGGGACGGCCGTTAATTCTGTACTTGACAGTCCTCGAGGGGTCTATGGGGTGTGTATTGGGGCAGCATGACGAGTCTGGTCGAAAAGAGCACGCCATATACTACCTTAGCCAAAAGTTTACCAACTGTGAAACAAGATATTCACTGCTTGAGAAAACTTGATGTGCTTTGGTCTGGGTTGCTCGCCGACTGAGGCAGTATATGTTGGTTTATACCACTTTATTGATTTCCAAGATGGATCCAATCAAGTACATTTTTGAGAAGCCAGCATTGACCGGACGGGTTGCGAGGTGGCAAATGATTTTGACTGAATATGATATACAGTATACCTCCCAGAAGGCGATCAAGGGGAGTGTATTGTCTGATTACCTCGCCCAGCAACCTATTGAGGATTATCAACCGATGAAGTTTGAATTCCCTGATGAGGACATCATGTTTCTCAAGTCGAAGGATTGTGAGGAACCAATCCCGGAGGAGGGACCTGACCCTGAGTCCGAATGGATTCTGATGTTTGATGGGGCCGTTAACGTGAATGGTAGCGGAGTTGGTGCTGTTTTGGTTACGCCGAAAGGATCCCATATTCCTTTTGCTGCCCGGCTAACATTTGAGTGTACCAACAACGTGGCTGAATACGAAGCTTGTATCCTGGGGATTGAAGAGGCGATTGATTTGAGGATCAAGAACCTTGTTATATATGGAGATTCAGCTTTGGTTGTGAATCAGGTTAACGGAAAATGGTATACGCATCAGTCTCATTTAGTTCCATACCGGGACTATACGAGGAGATTGTTGACGTTTTTCACCAGGGTGAAAATGCATCATGTACCCAGAGAAGAGAATCCTTTGGCAGATGCTTTGGCTACTCTGGCTGCCTTGATCAAGGTGCAGTGGTGGAATCAGTTCCCCAGTGTTGAGGTAGGACGTCTGGATAGACCGGCTTATGTGTTTGCTGTTGACACAGCGCCTGATGATGAGAAGCCGTGGTATTACGATATCAAGCGCTATCTGGAGACCCAAGAGTATCCTGAGGGAGCATCCAAGAAGGACCGAAAGACTCTGCGGAGGTTGGCCATGGTGTTCTACCTGAATAAGGATGGGGTTTTGTACAAGAGAAATTTCGATTGGGTTTTGCTCAGATGTGTTGATGATAAAGAAGCAAGCCAATTGATGAAAGAGGTTCACGAGGGGTCGTTCGGTACCCATGCCAGTGGGAATGCAATGGTGAAAAAGCTGCTAAGGGCAGGTTATTATTGGATGACAATGGAGGCCCAATGTTTCAATTTCGTGCGGAAGTGTCATAAATGCCAGATTTATGCTGACAAGGTGCACGTGCCTCCAAATCCGTTGAGCTTGATGTCGTCTTCATGGCCGTTTGCTATGTGGGGCATTGATATGATTGGGAAGATTGAGCCTACGGCTTCGAATGGGCACCGGTTCATATTGGTGGCTATTGATTACTTCAGCAAATGGGTGGAAGCAGCCTTTTATACAAATGTGACGAAACAGGTCGTTGCCAGATTTCTGAAGAGAGACATCATTTGCAGATATGGGGTTCCTGAGAGAATCATTACTGATAATGGTTCTAACTTGAACAATAAGATGATGGCAGAACTGTGCCGGGACTTCAAGATTGAGCATCACAATTCTTCTCCTTATCGTCCGAAGATGAATGGGGCGGTTGAGGCGACCAATAAGAATATTAAGAAGATTGTGCAGAAGATGGTTGTGACCTATAAAGACTGGCATGAGATGTTGTCGTTTGCATTGCATGGGTATCGAACTTCGGTGCGTACATCTACTGGGGCAACGCCTTTCTCTTTGGTATATGGAATGGAAGCCATGCTACCGATTGAGGTTCAAATTCCCTCTTTGAGAGTCCTGATGGACGTGAAGTTGCAAGAGGCTGAATGGGTAAGGACCCGGTATGAAGAGTTGAGCCTGATTGAGGAAAAGAGGTTGGCGGCCATCTGTCATGGGCAGTTGTATCAGCAGCGGATGAAGCGTGCTTTTGACCGAAAGGTGCGACCTCGTGTGTATCACGTAGGTGATATGGTGCTGAAAAGGATCTTTCCTCCTCAAAACGATCGTAGGGGCAAGTGGACACCTAATTATGAAGGTCCATTCGTGGTCAAGAAGGTTTTCTCTGGCGGAGCCTTGTTGTTAACGACCATGGATGGTGAGGATTTTCCATCCCCTGTGAATACGGACGCAGTTAAAAAATACTTCGTATAAGAGACCCGCTGGACGAAAAGAATAAAATAGTCCAGGAAAAAATGGGCATCTCGGCGAACCGAAAAAAATGATGAAAAGGTTCGGGCAAAAATTAGGGATAAAAATGAAAAAAATTGTACACCCGGCAAGTCGAAAACCTGAAAAGGCGGCTTGGGCAAAAAAGGGTATCCCGGTGGACTGAAAACCTGAAAGGGCGGTCCAGGCAAAAGAGGGATTGAAACGAACAACTGCGTCTAGCATGATCGTTTGCGCTTTGGTTAAGGCACATGGATAATCCCCGGTAGGGATCGGTCGGAAGCGTCTTGTTCAGAAGGCAGAAAGCATGGAGAGTCTGAGGACATATGGGGTGTAACCGAGTTGGAACTCGATGAGATCGCGGTTTCACATTGCCATTAGGATAGATTTTTCCTTTTGTGCGCAATTACCTCTTTTCAGGAATTTCTTCCGTTGTATTGCTCATTCATGAGCCACACTTTTTCAATCAATAAAATGCATATTCAGTCAAATAATTTTGTTTTTGCTTTTCATTACCGCTTTGATTGCAAAAACATCCAATTGTTTGTGATAAAGAATCTTGCATTTTAAGACATACAGGTCCCTCCCGATGCATGTTTATAAGATTGAAAACTTGAAATCTTATTCGGAAGGTTGAGTGACCCAAGTGTTGAATCTTGACACGCCCGGGGCACGTTTTTATCTAACGATCTCTTTTGCAGGTGCTGTTAAATATTTTCACTCACTTGCAGGTTGTGATGTGGAAGCTTTGACGAAAGATCCCCGAGGAGTCCGATCAGGGACGAATGAATGGAGGAATGGTGAAAAAACGGAAAGACGTACGACGATCCTGGATATTAATCAAGAAGACTCTTCAAAGTCTGAAGATTAGAAGGTTTGTACCAATCTAAAGGAGTTCGCTCTTCGTAGAGTTCGAAGAAGTCGAGAATACAAGGTGATGAATCAGAAAAGTCCAGACGAGTCTGGGAGTTCTCAAAATTGGAAAGCTGACAGTGGATTTAGACGGTGAATGCCATGGTTCGACGAGTCGACGGGTGTTCTGCGCTAGACTTTCCTGGTTTCCCCAAGCAGAGTTGGGATTATTACCTCCTCAGCAGATTCAAGGTCTGTGTTTTCCCTAGCAGGGTCGGGATGGTTATCTCCCCCAGCGGGTTTTAGATCGGTGTTTCCTCAACAGCCAGGCCCGAAGGTTGCTATTTCCCAGCAGAGGTATCTATTGGTAGTGGTTTCCCCTAGCAGGGTCGGGATTGTTGTATCCTCAGCAAGTCAGAGACTGTTGGTTTCCCCACAGAGTGCGTTGGTGGTTCTTTCCCCAGCGAAGTCCCCAAGCGGATCGGGTGCAGAGGAGGTTATTCCTGGTAAGGGTGGCCTATTTCCCAGCAGCAGTGTTATTCCCCAACAGGGTGGAGATCGGAGTGTTGTCGAGTTCCTCAGCAGAGTGCCTCGAACTCCCCAAAAGAGTCCCTTAAGGGGGATACCTTTTTATACATTCATCATTTAGGAGATCATAGCATATTGCATAATAAATTGCGTAGCATTTCCATAATTATGGAGCATTGCGCTAAAACTCATCATGCATCATCATTGCAAGCATCAGCTAGTCTCAAGCCGAGGTTACCGTTTGAGATTTGGTTTCGCCAGTGGGTGAAGGTGCTACTCAAGCCGTGGTTACCGTTTGAGAGGTGGTTTCGCTGGTTGGAAAATCAGCAGCATTGCAAGTATCAATTACTCGAGCCGTGGTTACCGCTTGAGATTTGGTTTCGCCGGATGGTGAAGATGTTACTCTGAGGAGTTTAGCATCGTGACGTTGGGTCAACGGTGTTCCCCAGTAGTGCGATACTGGAGGAGATTTCTGTCGTGCGAGATAGAAGTTGGAAGATGTTACTCTGAGGAGTTTAGCATCATGACGTCAGATCAGTAATGTTCCCCAGTAGTACGATATTGGAGGAAACTTTTCCGTCGGGCGGAGATGGAAATAAAATCAAAGGACGTTACGCGATCAGCGCGAAAATACAGTTCAATTGGAGAAAAGGAAGTGTTGCGACATTTTCTGGAGAGCGGGGTTCAATTGGAGAAAAGGAAGTGTCGAGGCATTTTCTGGAGAATGGGGTTCAAATGGAGATTGGAGTTGAAGATTATATCCGGGATGAGGTCCTCAGGATTATCTTCTGTTCATGTGTCACCTTAGACTTTGGCTGAGGTCAACAGAGGTCGTTATGGGTGTCTTCTGAGGAAGAGATGCACATGTTACCTTCCTTTTGTGAAGGTGTACCCTCTGATATGTCGCCATCAGAGTGGTGTTTTGGTGTTATTTCCGACGTTGCCAGCGGAATTATCACAAGTTTCTGGAGGGCGGGGTTCAAATGGAGAAAAGGAAGTGTTGAGGCATTTTCTGGAGAACGGGGTCCAAATGGAGAAAGGGAGACACAGGGTGTTTTTTGGAGAGCGGGGTTCACAATGGCGATCGCGAGCTATCGTCAGGCGACTGGGGTTCAAATGGAGAATGGGGTTCATTGTTTGGCAAACAAGACTACTATGAAGTTGTCGGGGTTCAACTGCGGTGATCTGGGATCATTCGCGCAAAAGAAAATATTTGTTCGGGGTTCAAGAAAACGAAAAAGAGGAAATCATCAGAAAGTTTCGGGGTCCAAAAAGAAAGGCAAACAAGAGAAAGAATAATCCCCAGCTGAGCGTAAAATTGTTCGTTTGCTAGGGTTGAATAGAGGATAACATACTCATGGCTTGTTACTCCCCAACATGGGTCGTTGGTACGCGTGTCGCCTCATTTATCACTGTTTTTATCTCTGCCGATGCTGACCGGCATGACCAGTTTCCGGTATTCAGACCGAGGTGGCATTCAGGCCAGTTTCCGATTTTCAGATCAAAGAAGTTTCCGACGACCAGGTCGAAGTACTTAGGGCAGTCTGGCCAGTTTTCTGGTGTTCAGACCGATGCGGGTGTTCAGACCGATATGGCAGTCAGGCCAGTTTTCCGGTATCCAGACCGAAATGGCATTCAGGCCAGTTTCCGATTTTCATATCAAAGAAATTCCTGACGTTCAGGTCGAAGAACTTGTGGCATTCAGGCCAGTTTTTCGGTGTTCAGACCGAGGTGGTAGTCAGACCAAAGGTTCCGATTTTCAGATCGAAGAAGTTTCTGACGTTCAGGTCGAAGAACTTGTGGCATTCAGGCCAGTTTCCAATTTTCAGATCGAAGAAGCTTCCGAAGTTCAGATCGATGCAGCTTGTGGCTCTCAGGCCAGTCTTCCGGTATCCAGACCGAAGTGGTGTTCAGACAAAGTGGCATTCAGGCCAGTTGTTGGGCATTCAGGCCAATCTCCCGGTGTTCAGACCGATATCAATACCCTCATACTATGATGTTCAGTATTCAGACTGATAAGCGGCGTTCAGGCCGTGGGTATCCCTGTGTTACCATTTATTTTGGTATCCAAGTTAGTATTTCTGTTCGGTATTCAGGCCGACCTTTCTCCGTACCAGACGGGTGTTTCTTTTCAAGATTGCTTCTTCGCCGATTCTGACAGGCATTGTTAATTATTTCCCATCGGAGTGCAAATTGTTCGTCTGTTCTTGGTATTCAATCACTCTTCACCCTGATCATCTGAAAGCCGAGGCTGTTCATATCGACAGGTTCACAGTGGATTGAATAGGGGCAGCTGTAACACCTCAAAATTTGCCCTCCTCTCTTGGGATTAGCTTAGCATATTGCATTTCATTTTTTAGGACATTAGGCATTACATCTTTGCATATCATGTGGAAACAATGAGCAAGTCATCCTCCTAAGTCTTTCTCAGAAGATAAAGAGGTTAAAAGATGCAAGCCTGAGGGTTTACTGAATTGATCACCAATCATCTGAGGGTTTGTACTTCAATTAGGGTTTCTTGGTTCCTCAAGGAGGTTGAGTATTATCCTGATTGAAGTGGTACATCATCATCATCATGGTTCATTAATCATCTGAGGTTCCTTGGGATTAGGGTTTTGACCTCTGGTCAACCCTAATCAGTTGCATTATACCAATCAGGGATTTTCAGGGAGATGAGGTCTTTATGAGATGGAGATCATCACATGATTTTATTGAGCTTGTATAAGCTAGGGTCTCATTTTGGAGCCATTTCATCAAGAGGTTGAGGCTCAAATTCATCTGTGCATGACCAAGTCATCTATCAACTGCAAAAATCAACTGTGTGGTCAACTGTTGGATTTGGAGGTGGGAAGTGAGTAGAAATACTTCATTCATGTTCAAACAAGTCTCATTTGACATTTCAAACATCACCATTGAAGAAAATAAAGTCAGGACAAAACTTTCCAAAAATAGAAAGTGACCTGTAATTTGAAGTTGCCAAAAATGGAAAGGTTTTCAACTCAAGATTACATCATCAAGAAAGCTTCAAATGAAGTTTTGTTGAACATGAAAGTTGTAGATCTTTCTCTCCCATTTCCAAAAAGTCAAAGATCATGAATTTCTCATGTGTGGTTGAAGAGATATGATCAAAACTTGGCCAAATGAACATGGAACTTCAAAAGGGCATAACTTTCAAACCATAAGTCCAAATGAGATGGCTCTTTTTGCAACATTCTTGTTTCAACCTCTACTTACCAAAACATACATTACATGACATACATTACATTCACATAAATATTTGAAAATTCAATTGATTTTTGGAGGGAAAAATGAAATTCAAAATGTGTGCATTATTTGAACATGGCATTACTTCCATTGGCTCCAAAATGTTTTTTTGAGTGAAATTCAAGTCATACACGTGCACTGTTCACCCATAATCTCCATGCATAAGGAAAATATCAATTTTGCATGTGCACTTTGTTTTCACTAATCCAATTACCATTTGGCTAAGTGTGATTAAGGACATGATTAAGAGAGCATATATAGCACAAACCCTAACAGAATTTCACAAGAACACTTCATAATTTTCAGATCTCAAATTTTTCACACTTTTTTCTCTCAATTTCTTCAAATCAAACCACAATTCATTGCCTAATTCATCATCTGGAATCATCATGGAGCAAGATTGAAGGTAGATTCAAGAGATTTCATGCACATTGGAGCAGCTTGAAGCTTGAGTTCATTAATGGTGAAATCTAAATTTTGTTGAATCGTGAGCAATTGGACCTCAAGCATTCATCCATTCACTTGTTCAAGCTTGCTAGAGGAAGATTGAAGCATTGGACGGCCTGGAAAACGCGAAATTGCACTGCTGCTCTTCAAGAGGTCACGGATTCGATCTCTTTATTTCGTGAAATTGTTGTGATATTCTTATAGATCTTAGTATGCTGATCATTGTAAGCTTTGAATCGTGCAAATTGGTGTTGTTTTGAGTGAGATATATGCATTTGAAGTTTGGATGTGAATCTTTGATTTCGTCGATCCGTGTGTATGTTGTTGTTTTTGTTTGAATGTTCGCTTGATATTTGATGTATTTAGCATGGCAAATCATTTGGTATAGATTTTATGGACTTTTGGAACACTTCGTTGGATATGGAATTTCCAGAAGATGATCTTCATCTTCTTCGCATGAGCTTTGCGTTTCCAGAACTGCTGCGAATTTGCTACGACTTCGCTGCCATTTAGCTACGGTTTTCACATGTGCTTTTTGGTTTAGCTACAAAATCCATGCCATGCAGCGCGCCTAGGGTTTGTGACCAAAACTTCGCCGTTTTGTCTAGGCGCCAAAATCAAATTCAAAAAGGCGCCTGGTTCGATTCCAGGCGGTGACCTTATTTCAAAATGCCATGATATTTTTTTCTCATCTCCCTCCATGTGTTCATGTACATACTTCATACATTTTTTATTTTTTTCATTTTTAAAAAATCATAACAAATGGAAAATTGATCCAAAAATTGTGTGGTTTTTCGCATTAGGTCACATTTTTTGTCTAGTTTTTTACGAATATTATTTTGCAAATTGTGCATGGCTGGTTTAACTTTTGCCCTAGGGTTCTTGATCATGTATCATGTTTTGACCTTGCCTTGCTAAGACATTTGTGAAATGCTCAATTTTCATCCAATGCTCATGAAATTTTACATGATGAAACTAGACATCTTGCTGGACATTTTGGTGTTGAGTTTGCATTTTTACCAATTGCCATTGCTGATTTATGATTTTTCTAAGTTAGGTGTGACAATTTGTGTCACACCTTGTGATGTTCAACTTGATGAATTCCTTTGCCATGCCAAATGATCTCCAAATGTTCTGATTTTGTGTATGATGTTTGATATGAATGTTGTGAATGCTCATGTCTTCTTGTGGAATTTTTGGAATCATTTCTGATTTGATTGAGATTTTTCTTTCTGGACTGCCATTTGTGAGCTTTTGAATTGCTTTGAACTTCAATGGTTTGTGAAATGCTTGTGGTTTATCCTATGGATGTGAAATTTTGCACACTAATTCTAGACATGTTGAATGGTGTTTTGGCTTTGGTTTGAGGTTTTTACCATTTACCAATTCAGTTTTAGGCTTGTGCTAAGTTGGTGTAACATTTGGTGTCACATATGTGCTTGATTGTGCTTGCCTTGGCTTATGCAACTTGATTACCATGCCTAATGTTGTCCAAATGCTCTAATTTTTTGTGTGATGATCATGTTGTATGTTCTGTTTACTCATGAATTTTGTCAAGATTATTTGAATCATTTTCGAATTAATGTGCATTTGTTCATTCTGTTGTCACAATGTGCTTTCAACTTGCATACCTTGCCATGTTTGGTTCATGAAATGGAATTGGTGATTGATATTGAGATGAGACCTTTTGGATTGTGTTCTTAATTGATTGAGGTTGATTCATGTTGAATTTCATGTTCTGTTTTGAATTTTTTCTCCCTCTTTGACCCTAGGCCTTGACCTAGTGGTTTGTCTCATCTTTGAGCTTTGATTTCAGGTTGAACATCCAGGTTATATGGTTCATGATGCAACCTCACTTGAGCATTTGATGTTTGCTTTTGACTACTAACATTGTATGTTTTGTAGGGTTGTTAACTCATTTGAGTTTGACTTGTTGGCTTGTGCCTTTGATCATTGGGTTTGACTGTTGATATTAGTGTTGTCTGTTTGTCTGTACAGTTGAACTGATTTGTTTGATGTTTCTACAGGTACATAAGTTGCTTAAGTTCATTTTGAACTTGCTTTTGCTTGGTTGCTTAACCACATAGGTATAACTCTCTGACTTCATGTAGTCTGGAAGACCTGTCCTGTTACTTGGGCAGGCACCTGTCTGAAGCCCTCCTTAAGAGGCAATGCTTGTGAATGTTTATTTTTGTGCCAAGCAGGAAAAGTCCTTTGATAAGGCAATTGGCAGATAAAAGAGATGTGCAATCCATCTCCTGCTATTCAGTGTGTCATCCACTTCGCTCACACACCTTGTGTTGATGCATTGTGGATATTAACCCAAGATCTTTGTTGAGTCAGTCATATGTGGAGAAGAGTTCCGACTTTCTGAACTCCCACTTTCATTTGTCTGAAGCTCTCCCAGGCCAGGGATAAGAGCTGTGAGGTCTTACCCTCACTTCCCATTTCATCTGTTTCACCCTAACTCTCAATGTTAGGGTTAAGAGCTAACTACACCCGATTCCAGTTGGCTTGTGTTTCACAGCCTAACCTTGTGTGAGCCCACTTTGTTTGTATATAGTGTGTGTTGATTGTGTGTATGTTTGCTTTGCTTGTGTTGTTTAGGATAGCTTGCTGCCTGTGCAAGTTAGACAGGAACCTCAACCTAGGACCATGGTGGATTACATGATAACTATTAGGCTCGAGTCAGTCTCCCTTCTAGTTTGTCATTTCCCAGTCTCTGGTTAGGAGAAAGTTTCTCCCCTGTTAAGGGGAACTACGTTGCCCTGATCCTCATACCAGATGAGGTACGTAGGCAGGAGGTCGTACGAGATCTCTCTGGGCAACCTTTTTCTTTTTGTGTGTGTTTGCTTGACAGTTACTAGGCTCGAGTGCCAGACTCCTTAGTAACTTGTTTGTTTGTAACCTTCTTGTGTGTGTTAGGAGATGGATGTAAGACCAGCGATTGGCTTTCCGTATCCTATTGGTGTTTGTTGTGTGGAGTCTGACGTAAGCCCAGTGATTGGCAGTTGGTTTCCTGTGTGTGTTTGTTGGTTCGGAGTCTGATGTAAGTCCAACGATTGGCATTCGGTTTCCATGTTTGCCTATTTGCGTGTGTTTTGTTTCGGCGTGCGTTAGCCGAACTACGGTAGCTCTGATTCTCATTCCAGATGAGATACGTAGGCATAGGATGCGATATCCTAGCGAGCCCGTTCCCCTCTTCTCCCACCTGTGTTGTTTCCAGTGTGTGTGTGATGTTTTGAGGAGTGTTTAGCAACCTTTTTTCTTTCCTTTTGAGCGTGGATCCCGTCGAGTACGACGGATGCGTAGGGGTGCTAATACCTTCCCTTCGCATAACCGACTCCCGATCCCATCTCTCTTTGGTCGCGAGATCATGTCTTTTCCAGGTTTACTTCGAGCGTTTCCTTTCCCTCTTTCGGGATAAATAACGCACGGTGGTGGCTCTGTTTGTTTTGTTTAGCCCGCCGGTTGTTTTTCGCGGATGCGACACCAGGGCTGATTTATTTAGAGACTAGATGATTTATTTTCATCCCTAGCATTTTCTCCAGTTGGTGTTTCCATCCTGTTGAGATTGGCTGAGTATTGCAATAGTGACTCAAATATTTGTTATTTGTATCCTTTGTGTTGTGTTGTCAACATGATCACAATCATATACATGCATATTCATGCGTAAAACACAGGATCAGATATTTCATTATTCATCCTATCAAATTTTATTCTTTATTTTGATCCCCTGCTTCGGTAATATCATTTACCCATACAGATTTGGTGTGTCTGTCCTCCTTCAATTGTAGAGTGTCAGCCCCTTAAGAAGAAAGATTCTAACCTTTCTCATTTCCCCACTGAGTTATTTCCTCGTGGATGATTATTATTTTAGTTTCCTCCCCAATTAATTATCTGGATGGAACCATTTCCCTTGAGTTATATCCTCATTGGGTCGAGTCTTTGTTTGGCCGTTTCTTTCTAGCTATTACCTAGATAGATATTTTGGTCCCCTGAGTCTCTATTACCCAGTAAATGGTAATATTCTTCCTGATTTTTTAGTACTTTACTTTTGCCCAATACCCGGTAAGATGTAATTTACTTCCTTTGCTTTCCCCAGCGGATTCATTTTCACGTTTCCCCAGGTTGTTTATCCTTTATATGTTCATCCTAACCGATGATAAATATTCTTCCTTTTTGGTTTTCTACCCAGTAAAAAGGTCGTTGTAATCCCTATTTTATTCCCCAGAGAGTCTATCTGTAAGACCCCAATTTTGACCCTAAGATCCCTCATGCAATTTCATCATAAGTATTAGCATTGGGATCATACCTTGGCATCCTCCTTACCCCTCTTTCATTGGGTTTGTTTTGAGAGAGATCACCAAGCACCATGTTATTTTATCATACTTGTATATTATCATTTTACTAACCAAAATACCAAAAATATGTCTTTGCATTTGCCTAACTCTTTTGTAGGTAAGGCATGATCCTCATTGATCTATCAATTTCATATCTAGGGTTTGAGACCCTCATGGCTAAAAGCACAACCAAGGATCGATCCACAAATGTCTATAAGCATCATATATGAGTCCCATTGATCTCTACATGTTATATTGATCAAGTATTTTTCAAGAGTTTGAAGGTGGTTTGCCTCGGAAGCCCTAGTTTGTCTAGGTATCTTGAGTAACTTCTCCAACAAGCTATCTCACAAATTGATCCAATTTCTCAAGGGACACTTTAAAATTAATTATCTTATTCATATATGATCTACCATGAGCCTAAAAAATCAAGAGAATTGAAGGTTAGAAAGTTGGTTGATGGTGGTTGGCCATATGAATTCCTCTATTCAAAAATGGGTCTCCCTAGACCCTATCTCCTACAATTTTCACCATATGAAAATGATTCCAAAATAAAAGTTACTCTAAATGACATTCCAAACAACTTTCATGTTGATACCTAGAGCTAGTTTTTCTGGGAAAGTCAATTTCTATGTTGAAACATTATAGGTCATTTTGTCTAAACCCTAATTTGAAAGTCAACTTCCCAAGGCCATAACTTGCTCAATTTTTATGAAATTAAAGATTTCCAAGTTGCACAATCAAATTCAAGATATCTAATTCAACTTTGATGTTTGGTGTGAGAGCAAATTCAACTTTTATGAGCATGTGATATGAGGATACATTATAGGTCATTTTTGACCTATACCATTAAACAAGTGATTTTTCCAAACTTCAAAAATGCATAACTCTATCATTATAAATCCAAATGACATGAAAATGGTGACTATTTTGAAGGTCTTTGAATGAGCTGAAACTTTGATGAATACATTTTTCTCATTTGAAGCTCACATAAAAAGTTAAGTAAGGTGGAACATTGAGATATATGACTTGACACTTAGAAAAAAATTCAACATGCTGAAATTTCCAAACTTCCACCTCATAATTCACCATGATCCAAGTTCCAAATGAAAAAGTATTCAACATCAAACTTTTTCCCCTTGATCTAAGCTTTCCAAAGAACCCAATTTCATGCATTTTGGACAAGGTTTGCTAGGTTTGTGCATGGCTTTAACAGAGCTGCGTGATTGGAAGAAATCAAATGCCAAAAATCACATTTCACATTGCCTTAACATCCAAGCATGATTTGAACTTCAGAACAGATGCAAGTGGACCAAATTGGATTGCTTCATGGGCCTGTACACGTCCATGCAAGCTTGTGCATAAAATATCCAAAATTAGCAATTTTTCAAGTGTGCAAATATCAGTCCCAATTGCTATAAATACAGGCCCTTGGAGCTCAATTCAAAAACACCTTGTGCGCCAGCTTTGCCCCCCAATTCAAACCTTCACATTTCAAAGGAAAACTTGAGAATTTTCAACTTGAAAATTGGGTTTTAATCTCACTGTTTGGAGATTCAAAAACTCCAGGATCCAAAGCTTTGTACCATTTCTAAACCTCTCCTGCAAGCTTCTCAAGTGTGATCAGATCAAGTTTGAAGCAAGCAACATCAAGTTCTGCACAGCAATGAAGTTAAATTTCAGAAAAATTCATCTCTTCGATTCTCACTCAATTCTCTTGGATCTTTGGTTGTCTGAAGTCCTACCAATGTAGGCAAGAAGATTGAGTTGCTTAGAGGTCAAATCGAAGAAACTCAGTTGATACACCTCAAAATTCAACTCCTCATATCTTTTTATATATTTGGAGTTAGTTGAAATTGAGGTCAGATTCGTGCTCTACGCCATTTTTTTCTTTCAGATCATGTCCTCCTTTTTTAGTTTGGTGATGGTTAAGGGTGGACCAGTCTGGTGAGGCCCACCGGAGAAGAAGACCGAAGCTCTGGCTCCGGAGGTGTGTTGGCACGTCTCCCAGCCACAGGATCCATTCAAATTCTTTTAATCTTAAACGTTGGTTTTGATTACCACGTGCGTGGCACGCTGACTAGGTTCCATCATAGAACGCGCGTTTCCATCCACTTGATCAGCCACCTCAATTAATGAGGGAGATCAAGTGGCTCACGTTTTTTTATTTTCTGATTTTTGTTTTATTTCATTTTAGTTTCATTAATTCATATAAATTTCAATATTGATCCATAAAATATGAGAGTTTCACCAAAAAAAATTAAATAATTTCCTCTTTCATATTTTGAATTAAAATTATTTTTTGGATCATTATTAATATTTTTAATGATTTAATTGATTTTGTGATTAGTTTTAATTATTTAAAAACACTTTTCAGTCTTTAAAAAAATCTGAAATGTTTTCTCCAAGGTCCTTTGACCTTGTTTGACCTGTGATAAATCTCATGGCTATTTCTTTGGTGTTTGTATGAGGTTTTAGGAATTTGACAAACCATATTTAATTTAAATGTCTTATTTTAGTATTTTTAATTTGAATAAATGCCAAATAATTGTGTTGACCTCTTGTGATGATTTGTGTAAGTTTGACTTATGTTGTTAGGCCTTGGTCAAGGTTGATTTGACTTTGCTAGGTTAATATCATTGGATTTAGGGGATTGATGAAATGTACATTCCATCTCCCAAAATGAATGAATGATATTAATTTGGTAAAAGTCCTCCTTTGACCAATTTGAGTTTTGATCCATTCCCCTCCCTCTTCATCTACTTCCCCTTCTTTATGCATTCATCTCATTTGGCCTATGATATCTCTAAGTCCTAAGGATAGTTGATTGCAAAATCAACATAAGTATGGATGAGATTAGGCCACCCCTTTTGCATATTCTTTTTGTGTGTGGTATGTTTCATGAGCATAGTCCATTATACTATGTCTCTAGCATGCATTAACACCAAAATTCTATTTCCTGGCCTCAAATAGTTGTGACTTCTACATAAGTCCAATTACGATTACTTAACATAGCGCTAAATTTTTGACACAAAAGGCATAGCATTCTAGTTAATGAGATTGTAAGTCTCCCCTCTTTCATGGTATTGTATGGAAACTTGGCCTTTTTTCCTTCCTTTGGAAGATGTCTTGGTTCAAGGATCCATGCTTGTGATAAGTGGTTTGAGTGTTCTCCAAAGAATGACTTAAAAATGAAAATCAAAAGCAAAATAATACTAACTCCTAACTCATTAACAACTAACATTTAATTCCAAGCCATTTACTTTAATGCAATTTAATTTTTAGTCTTTATTCATTTTCCATTATTCATACCATTCTAATTGTTTATGTTAATGTCATTTTCACTTTGTCCACTTGGACCATATTGTGTGATATATTTTGCTTGTGTATATTTTATTTGTTTGTGTGGTCTTTGACCATTAATGTACATAATAACAACAAAAACCCTAAAAGACTTTTGTGTGGACTGTTGACTTGATCTTGGACAAATTGGACTTAGAATTTAGGCAACATCCCTATGCTAAAGGACTTGGCCAATGCCAACTTTTGTGAAACCAAGTGCTTACAATTTGAAACTTAATATGATACATCTTTGAAGATCCCTTTGAGTTCATCTGCAACATGATCATGGTGAAGCTGTTATTTTGAATCTGTGACTTGTGGAATTCATCTGCTACATGGGTTAATTTGAAGAAGATTATGGAGTGGCTAAGCTTGGATGTGGATATCTTTATTTGATGCCTTGCTCTTCAAGTTGATATAATTGTGCATTGTGTGTTTCTTGATTCTAAATGTCCAAAGGGAATTTGGGTTTCTATATGACATTCTTGTCTATTGGATTGCTACTCATTGGTCAGATCTTTTCAACTCTTAACTTTTAATTTTTGTGCATAGGATTAGTCTCTTCATATACTCCCCATTTATTTAATTTCAAAATCTCACCCTCCTTTTAAAAAATCTTATTTGATTGAACTAGTTTTGTTCTAAAACTTTGACCACTTTGGAAAAATAGAAACTTTGGCCCTATGCCATTGCATTTTTCAAACTTCTTTTCTTAATCAAATTTGTAAATAAACTTAATTATACTTGACTTAAACTTTCAAAAAGCCAAAAAGAACTAACTCATTCAAACCATTTTTAGGCCTTTGTGCCTCTCAAACTTAATTTTGTTAAAAGCAATGCATACACTTTGAAATTTATACCACGAACTATGAGGTTTTGATCCCTCATTTTTATGTTGGTACGTAGGCACAAGTCCGAAGGTCTTGCCAAACACAATAATATAATTAATCAATTCTTTTCTCATTCCCCCATTCTATTTGTTTGTATACATCACTTTGTACAAAATACATATGCACACAAAAAATGGCTCCCTAGGAGTACCTAGGACACTTTGGGTGTTAACACCTTCCCTCTGTGTAACCAACCCCCTTACCTGTAATCTCTGACATTTTATTAGTTTTGATTTGAAAACTTCTTACTTTTGGGTTTTGTTCGTACTTTTCCCTTTTCCCTTGGAAACAATAAAAGTGCGGTGGCGACTCTAGTTTTATTGACGTCTAGCTTATCCATAGCTTGATGATCATGAATTTACCGCTACATTATCCTTGATATGTTCACTCTAACCGGTGACGGATTTTCTCACCTTTTTCGGTATTCTACCTAGTAACCGGTAGTTGTAATTCCTACTTTCCCCTGTTGAGTTTATCCTTGATATGTTCACCCCAACCGGTGACGGATATTCTCTCTTTGGTATCCTACCCAGTAACTGGTAGTTGTAATTCCTATTTTTATCTTTCCCCTCTGAGTCTATCCTTGATATGTTCATCCTAATCGGTGACGAATATTCTCTCTTTGGTATTCTATCCAGTAACTGATAGATATAATTCCTATTTTCCCTAGCATTCTATCCTTGATATGTTCATCCTAACCAATGACGGATATTCTTCCTTTGGGTTATCCTTGATATGTTCACTTTAACCAGTGACGGATACTCTCTCTTTGGTCTTCTGCCCAGTAACCGGTAGTTGTAAATCCTATTTGATCTTTTCCCCAGCAGGCTATGCTTACCCAGTAACAAGTAATGAATACACCTATTTCTCTTTAGCGAGTCATCTTTGATATGTTTACCCTAACCGATAACGAATGTTCCTCTGTCAGAAAATATTATCTTCCTACCCAGTAATAGGTAATAGATAATATATTTCCGGTACTCCTGCGTTGAAGTTCATTCTTCCCCAATTGAGTTTGAGTGCGTATTCCCTTAGTGGAATCGCCTTTTCCCGTTTGATTCGAGTATTTCAGCTTTGTTCTGATCTACCTGTTTCCCCTGCAGAGTTCCCCATTATCCCCAACTGAGTCCTTCCATTGATTTATTTTCATGGAAATCCCCTCGTGTCTCCAGCAATTTTTTAAGTCGTAACCTGGCATACACATAGTTTGTTATCCCCGGAGTCTTTGTCCCCTCAGTGATTTTTCGTTATGGAATAAATTGTGCTCCTGTCGATTTTCAGTCTCTCCGGATTCTTTTCCTTTGTGGCAATATATTCCCCATAAAAATTATTTTAACGTTCATATCATATGCATCATGAGTTCTCTGAGAGACCAAAATTTGTTTCTATATGTTTTTATTTAAGTCCATTCTACTGAGATGATATGAAGGTTTTAACCTTCATATCCTCAGTTAGAATGTCCTTAAATAAGGGCAGCTGTAAGACCCCAATTTTGACCATAAGATCCCTCATGCTATCTCATCACTTGCATTGGCTTTGGGATCACACCCTGGCATCCTCCTTACCCGTCATTCATTGGTTTTACATTGGGAGAGATCACCAATCACATTTAATTGTATCATACTTTATTTTTCTTTGTTCACTAACCAAAATGCCAAAAAGCATGTCTATGTATAGCTTTACCTCTTTTGTAGGTAGTGTGTACATCCATCAATGCCTCGTCAAGCTCACATCTAGGGTTTGAGACCCTCAATGCAATGAGATCAATCAAGAAATGGTTCACATTGTCTCTAGAAATCATATATGGATCCCCATGATCTTCATTTATCATTTTGATCAAGAAATCATCAAGAGTTTGAAGCTTGTTTGCCTTGGAAGCCCTAATTCATCTGGGTATCTTGTGTGACTTCCTCAACAAGTTTCTTTATCAATTGGTCAAATATTTCAAAGGTTACTCCATAATACATCATCTTATGCATATATGATCCTCCATGATCCCCAAAAATCAAGAGAGCTTCAAGTTCGCAAGTTTGTTCATGATGGTTGACCAGAGAAAGTCAACTAGTCAAAACTAGGGTTCACTAACCCTATTCCTACAATTTTTGTCATATGAAAATGATTACAAGAGAAACGTTACTCCTTATGACATTCCAAACAATTTTCATGTTTAGGTCAAGATCTAGTTTTGCTTGGAAAGTCATTTTTTATGGTGAAAGATTATAGGTTATTTTGTATGTGCCCTGTCAATTTCCAAAGGCCATAACTTGCTCAATTTTTATACTATGAAGGCCATACAAGTTTCATGATCCATTTCACGATGTCCTCTCAAACTTTGATTCTTTGAGAAACTTCAAATTCAAATTTTAAGGGCATGTGCCAAGAGTAAACATTATAGGTCATTTTGGGCCATTACCATTGAACAAACAATTTTCCTCAACTTCTAAAATGCATAACTCCTTCATGCCAAATCCACATAAGGTCAAATTTGTGACCAAACTGAATAGGTTTAAAATAGATACAACTTTGATGAAGGAACTTTTTCCGTTTGAATCCCATAGCAAACGTTATTCAAGGTGGAAGAAGTAAACATTTGACTTGGTACTTAGAAAATTTTCATTTATGTTTGATTTTCCAAACATCCACCTCAAAATTCATCATGATCCAAGCTTCAAATAATAAAGTGTTCAACATGAAAGTTGCTCCCCTTGATCCCACCTTTCCAAAAAGTCCAAGATCACCTCATTTGGCCAAGAATTGAATGACTTGCGCATGGATTTTCTTCAAGGTTCCATTTGGATAAATCTCATTACCATTCGATGGATGCGTTGTAACTGTCTTGGTGAACTGTCATGATTATTCGATTTTCATTCGAATTAATTTTCTGTCATAAAATTGCTTTGTGTTAGTTGCCAGCTTTCAAGTTGCTTTTCTGCCAATTTCTGTTATCAAATGGATTTCCATCTTGCTAGCTATTCTTTAACGTCGGCGGAACTTTAAGCTTGGAATTGTTCAACCTTGATGCTTAACTTGGTGCAAACTTATGTTAACGCATTAGCTGATGGTTTCTCTTTGTTTTTGCTTATTTGTGTGCAGTTGAGTATAACTGGAGGTTGTTACGGCAAATGGACGGTTGCAACAAGCCACTAAGAATAGGACCACAACCTGTATCAGAACTGGTAGGAAGTCCGATCCGAACTTCACAAGTGGTTTGAGCTGTTCACTTAGCATTCTCTCTCGGGCTGCTATCTCATGAATAGATTTTGGTTGGTCTTCTTATGCCGCAGAACTACTAGCAGGGGACTTACACCAGGCCACTTCAACACCCAGTTTGATGTGAAGAGGCATGTTCTTCGAGGCAACAAAGGTAGAAGTTAATTTTCATTTCAAATGCATGATCTGTCCCAGTTGGTTACTTCTTGTAAAGTTTAACATGAACATTCCAGTTTATGATCTAAGCAACATGTTTATATGAATTTTCTTTTATAAAAAAAACAATATCAAATTAAAAGCAAGACATGTACAATATCAGTTGTTGATTAAGAGAGGTGGTTTCTTATGTTGAGATGTGTATTGAAATGGTTGTAAATGAAATAGTAATTTTGTAATGGTGCAATTGTACATGAAATGGTTTATGGTTGTTTTTATGGATGATGGATATGGATTATTGCATTGGATATGGGTTATGGATAATTATGAAATCGGTTTATGAAAATGGATAATTGTTGGTAAAAATGTAAAAAAGGTTAATTGAAATGAACACAAATTTGGATTTTGGATTTCAAAGATGGGTTAAAAGGTTAATGGATTAGTGGACTTAGCTGTATGTTGGACTTTTAATATGAGAGGTAAATGGGCAACCATTGCTTATTAGAAAAAACTCCCAAATCAAATCGAAACTAATTCGAAAATGATGGAACGATTATGGATTACATGATTAGGGATTTAAAGGTTGATGTTCGACTTCGATCAACTGGTTGACCAAAAAGTCAACAGTTGAACGACGGTCGACCCAGGTAAAAACACGTGTTTCTTATGGAGAATCGAGCATAGACCATAATATCTTGACTCGAACGACTTAGGTCAAGGCTATGAATCAAACCAGGTGAATATCAACCAAACGACAGTTCATCCGCAAGCTCTTTGACTATCAAAGCCATGAATCAGGGTTTCAATCCATATGATGCGCAATACCATAGACTTCAATTCAAAACCCCGATTTTATTAACCACGAACCCTGAATCCATGATACCTGTTAGCAGATGTTAATCATTAATGAATGAATGTGAATGGGTATGAATGAGGTTAGATGGATATCGAGTTATAGGCAGATGAAAAAACAAAAATAGAGGGCAAATTTTGGGGTACTACAATAGTAATTAATTAAAACTTTAAAAAAATATTTAAAAGTCCTTCAATCACTCGGCCATCCATTGGCCGAGTTTCTACACTCGAAAAATTTTCTTCGTATGTTAAAAGTAGGGCATTTTAGGATATTTTTTTTAAATTATGATAGTTTGGGACTAAGATTTCAAATATGGACTAGTATGGTAAAAAAGTCCCAAAATATAACATTAGTTTAAAAAGTAATATTTTAAGAATACCTAAAATTGAAGAGGTGGCATATTTGTTGTTTGTTGGCGAGGGTATTGATGTTTTCCAAAATATCTAATTTTCTTAAATTCTTAGCCATCCATTCAGAGATTGAGAGATACCATTGCAATGAAGTTAAATAATCTAATTATAATGACAATAATATAATAATGTAAAATCTTAAATATTATATTGTAAATATTTGATTTATTTGGTATTTACTGTAGAGTGACCTCTTTACTAGAAAACTTTCATCAGACGTGACTTTTTTTCTTCTATTATGCACTCATTATTCACAATGAAATGGACTCAATTCCACAACTATCTCTACCTAAAATAAATATTTAAAAGATTAGCATACTATAATAAGTAAATAAATACAGTAGAAAATGCATGCACATTTACCAAGTCAATCCACTTACTTGATCAGAATTTACATAAACAAAGGCAAGAAAATAAATGTATTACAAAATGCTATAATAGAGTGGAGGAAACTACTCATATGGTGGCTATATTATATAGCGTGTAATAAGATTAAATCTGATATTAGAACTTATATCTGCTGAAGATAAATCCTCCTTATCTTTAACCTCTTTTGCTGCTGCACATTTAAACAGATGGAAAATATTTGTTCAGATTGAAAGGCAATGAGTAGAACTCTTCACTTCTTGTGTCACCCTTGAATGACTTGTACTTGTCCCACCAATGTTTTCCTCTGTCCTTTCTAATCGACGAGTCGTTCTTATGTAGAGTGTTGTCTAGGAAATACGCCACTACGCCAGCTACAAATGCTTTTGATTGGAACGGAACGTTGATTATATCGTTGAACTGTCATGTACATGGAAAATTTATGAGTTTATGTTTGATACGCTGACAGTGTAAAATAGTTATGATATTATATAGATCTTATCCGTACCCATCTCCCGCCGGTGTGGACTGGACCGAATCCGTTGATTGCTGTATACTCGTTGAAGTACTGTGGTATAGACAGGCCCAAGAATATAGAGAAGCCTAATATGAACTTTGTTCTAAAACTGTTAAGGTTGCAGAACTGAAGAAAACTAAGACCTCCAGCACCTACAAAATCATGCAAACATTATCCTATGATGTTTCTTTTTAAGAATCTTAGTAATTAAAAGTATACATGCATGTTTGAGTTTGTCGTAAATCAAACATACCAACATAAGCAAAGAATAAGCAGTACAGTGCAGCAATGATTGAAGGTGGGATAGAGGCGAAAACTGCTCCGAATTTTCCTACATAATGATGAAAGAAATTTTAGGAATTGTTGTATCAAATTGCAAAATTTTCACTTAATTGACTTACCGAGAATTGAAAAGAAAATCATGAATCCGGCAGATATCTGCACAACTCTTCTACTGCCAACTCGTGTCAAAGCCAAAAGACCCGCATTTTCTCTGTATAGAAAACAAATAAATCACCTTCATTTCTATTAATAATAAGAATTAATGTTTGTTTGCTCTTAGTAAATAATACAAACGGAACAATTTCTGTCTTACACAGACACGGAAGATCCTGTAATTGTTCCGAACAATCCTGATAACAGAATGCCAACTCCCTAACAAACATAAATAAGACGTGTGAGGAATTATACTTGAAATTGAAAGTTCTACTTGATTGCTTGGGGAAAAATCATCATTAATATCAAATCACGTTTGAAATTTTTACCATTATTACAATTATCATTTATAAAAGCAAGATTTAGTCGTGTCCGTACCTGCCAACCAATACCTCGACTAAGAATAGAAGGTGGCAATGGTGTTGCACTTGCATACCTATATACGGCAATGAAAGCTCCAGTAGACTGTGAACCGAAAGAAACATGTGAGTATATAACTTAATTTTACTTCAACATAAGTAAGCTTCATTGCAATGATAAAATCCCCCATAGTTCCGGTTAATTATAACAGAATATACAATTTAAGAAGATAATTTCTACAAGAATAACAATTGAACAGAAACCAAATCTTTTACCAATTTAAAAAGAGAATATCTTAAGAAAGAAGTTACCTCTACAAGAGCAACAAAAGATGCCATCATCATCGCAAACGCTTCACCTGCATCAAATGTAGGTGCTCCCCATTGAAAAGGGTATGGAACTCTGATCCTGCAAAATCAAAATACAAGAGAAATTATTCTGAATAAGCTTCAAATGACAAAACAAAGCCTAGAAAGTAGATTCACACTAATAAAACCAATATCTCCAAGATCCAATTGAATATATCTTGAGAAATATCAATTATAGATGAGCTCCAAGGTTTATCAATTGTCATTTAAAAACCTCTAAATTACTATATAAATACAAAAGCTTCGTAAAACTAAAGGGGTGTACGCAGTTGCAATAGACAAAATGCTGTTAATGGTCAAATTGAATAAGTCACACAACTAACCAAGGAGCGGCATCTATAAGTCCGGCACGATCAGTGCGGCAGGACGATTGTGTTTTCGGTGCAGCACCGTTATAGGCCCTTCCAACAGTGAGTAGATGAGCATATATCCACACAATTACAACGGTAAATAAAACAGCAAAACGGTCAAAGATATTTTTCCCCGAATGTAACACGTGGGGCACATACTGCATGGCAAGTGTAAAGAAGTTTAACAAACTTATATTTATAGAAACCATAATACTATAAGAGTAAATAAGTTTTAGAAAAAGTGAAATTAAAGGAGCATTTAAAGACGCTAGGTGTATGCAACTTGAAGGAACTCTACCTGTGAAACAAACACTAGCAATATAAGCTCTGGCAGTCCAATCTCAATACATTTAGCAACCTACACGCAACAGAAGCATCAATGTTAAAATTTTAGTCAATTATTGTTAAACATGAGTAAGTATGTAGTAAAAAGCTTACCCCAGGAAAACCTAACTCGTACAACCCAAAACCAACAAGTGAAACTAATGGAACAGCTGAAAGTGGACTTAAGAACCTGCAGAAAAAATCAAACTTGTATCACATGAGAACATTTGGCTGATCCAAATCTAGTTGCACAAACCGCTCAAACGAAAAAAAAAATGGCTTGGTGGTAAGAATGTGAGACCAACCTTGCAACATTACGCCAAAGGCCACTAAAGCCTAGTACTATTTGAAGAGTTGAAGCAACAATAAGAGCACCCTGAATTGCCCTCATTATCTTCTTGAATTTCTGAATTGATTTCAAACAAGGCCAAAAAACAAGTCAAAAAAGTTACCAAACAGTTCCAATCAAATTAGCTTCTTAAAGTTATGCATGCAGTGAGTGATTGTTAGCTTTTAGAGGCACAATACAAATTTGGTATGCAATATGATTGCAAATCATAGTCTCTATTTAGATTTAAAATGCCGTTTGAATACAAAGTGATATACTAAGCATATCAACCACGCATCATTTAGTATAGTTAGTTCTTCTAAAACTACCTCTATCGGATCCGGTTCACCACTGAATCGACCAGCGAGAATAATCGAGATTGTGGTAGCCACATATGTATAAGACCCTCCAATTACTGCAGGTAGTCGACTTCCAAAGAGTGTTTGCACCAATGTGTTAATACCAGCAACAAAAAGTAGTGTTTCAATAACTCTGGCCTTCTCCGCCTGCAAGCAACAAATGAAATATTTTTCAATACAGTTTATTTTGGCCGGATTGTCATATCGTTCCCCACTTCCATATCATAATTTAAAAACTTCCGCCTTACATTTCCACCTCCCATCTGAGGAACAAGAGCAGTGGGAATGAGCACAGTTGTGCCAAGCATCACTAGAAAATGTTGAAAACCAAGAAGTATAGCCTCAGCTGCATCACAATGTTCTCAAACTTGTCATCATCATATTAATCGAAAAAAATTAACATAAAAAAAAAAAAAAGCAAATGGAATCAATCAATCTTAAGGAAAAGTGAGGCATGGAGATTCTTAAAGTTTTCAACACAAACTACAAATAATTAACAAATATGTCATTTGAAAATTGATCAAATATTCCAATAACTAAAAATCCCTTTATGACATTGTTCAACCAAAAATTCTTGACTTTATACTTTACACCCTCATGGATCAAATTTGGAAGTAGCAATCAAACTATTTCCAATCTAGATCTGGAAAAACTGTGAACAACTTTAGAATCAATGCTGAATTAATTACAACAAAAAAAAAATCAAAAAGTATGAAACCAAATCCAAACCAAACAAATATTCCAAAATAGAAACAAAAAATTGACAGCACAAAAGTTAGTTCTTGCTCTTTTTTTCTCAACAAGAATAATAATAATTTATTTCTTTAATAAACTAATTTTCCTGAACTAAAAGAGGATAATATAAAATTTTCCACAACTAGATTTTTTACATATAAAGCATAAAAAGGAGACTAACGCCATGGAGGAGGACTAGTAATGCAGTAAGAAATGTTGGGAAGTTGATCCTTTGGTGGATGTGGTTGTGGTTCATCTGATTTAGGAGCTGGAGCTCCACCTCCTCCTGCCATAGCTAGTTCTAAACAATGAAAAACAAGAACAGTAAAATGAATGAATGAATGAATCTATAAACCAAAACCAGATCCTCAATGATAGTGAAATGTAGCTAGAAAGAGATGAATTTAAGAGAGTGGTAAATGATAATAATTGATGAATTTAATTGAAAAGGGAAAGGAAAAAGCACCTTTTGAGTGAAAGAGTGTTAATTAATCTAAAGTCAAAAGGAAAATGAGGAGATATAGTGAAGTGTGTGAAGTAAAGGAGACTCAATGGTGGTAAAAAAAATGAAATGATAAAGGTGTTGTATATAGAAACAAGCAAGAAATGAATGGAGATTCTTTTTCTTTTTCTTTTTCTTTTTCTTCTCTTCTCTCTCTAGATAAGCAATGTCTGTTTCGTTCTCTCTCTCTCTCTAGGTTTATGGTTTTCACTTTCCAACAAACATTAGTCACATTTATTGTTTTTGTTTTGTACTGTGTGTTGTGGTTTTCTTTTTCTCTGTATGATACTATGAGAAATGAAATTGTTGTATAAGAATGTTTAGTTGTTAAGGTAGGTATCAATTCTCATACCATACCCATGTGTAAGTGTACGTTCATCACAGAAAAATGTAAGTGAAATTTGTGTGTACACACACTATTTTGTATTTTAATGTAATTGCAATACAAACTTATAAATCGTGTATAATATATCAAGAAGCCAAACCGGTGGTAGAATTATTATTTGTTGTGTATGTATGTTACTATTGGGTAAGGACTTAAGGAGTAAGATAGCTACTCTTAAAGATAAGATAAAGTTAAATTTCATATTATGACTACGATTATTATTTATTATTCTCTTTTCTTGAATCCAAATTTCACACTTTACAAAAAAATTGATGAGTAGTATAATATAGAGAGATAATGACTAAAAAGTGATACATAAGAATGATTATAATATAAGGGTTCAATCACCCATAATACAAACGCATAACAAAAAAACTTATTAGCATTAAAAGAAATACATCTTTAAAATAAAGGAAAAGAAACAAATATAATTTTACTAAGTCCTCTCGTAAAAATACTTTCAACAAGAATCATATCTTTAACAAATGAAATATAGACTCTCAAATATAATTAATTATTCAAATCGTTAAGAAACATAAGCCTTTTCAATGTACTATTTCCATAAAGAGAAAATGACTTTACCCATCGATCCTTTTTTTTCGTAAATGTCAGGTCTGAAAATATCAACTTTTTTATATAATTTTTAGTAGACCCACACCATAGAATGTCATATCAGTGTTAAGTCATACCTAACTCTCAAACTATTCTCGAGGGACTTTAAAATATTTAAAAACGACTTAAAATTTTTAGGCAAAACTAACTATCAACTAAACCACCTAAAAGTACTATACCAAACAAAAACTATGACATCACAAGAGACAAAAAGGTGGGTAGAGGACTCATAACAACTCTGGCACATCGCACAACAATGCAATTAGGGTCTAGGATGACCTGACTCCTAAAGAGATTAACTTTCGTAGGAATTATATATCTGAGAAGATGTTAGGAGAAACAATAACCTTAGTCCTACATAACTCTTCCAAATAAGGGGCATAACCCTATCAATACTATGAGATATAGTTTCACGATGCAAAATGGGACTTAAAAGGAATTTATAAGTCATTTTAACAGCATACAGAACAACCAAGACATGCATTTAACATCACCTATCAACGTCAGTAAAGCATCTAAAATCCTCAATGGCAGTCAGCAGATTACCTACAAGTTCAAGTTTCCAAACAAACAACTTTTTCCTCCACTTAAGATCACAATACCGACATATGTTAACAATGTTACCCAACTCCCACACTTTCTCAATTCATTATGAAACTAGATAAAGTCTTAAAAATAGGATTCTAAGGGAGATGAGACCGGTGCATAAATCATTCCATGAAGATTTGGAAAGGTCGTTACCTACTTTCTTAGAAAAACCTTTTATAATAATCTCCATCTTCATTTACATAAAGTGCCAGATTAACTAGGTGTGACTTCCTAACCCCTGAAATTTTATCCTTCTTAGGCTTACGAAATTCCTTCTAAGACACCCAAAATATCTTATCCTTAGTCGTGTTTACATTCCAAAGAAGACGCATATGAAGGCTAACAAGACTCTTCCAAACCTTCATAGGCATTTTATGAAAATAAAGAAAGAAAATGGGGATAAACTCTATAACAAAATTTAGTGCGACAATTATTCCTCCCAAATTAATGTTCTTGTTATCGCGTGAGTTAAATCTTTTAGATATGTTATTGATTATAGGTTTCCAAGTAGACTTAAGTCAGGGTTAACAACAATCGGAAGACCAAAGTATTTAAATGGGAAAGTTTCCCACCTGCAAAAGAGAAACCCTTCTGCCATTACCAAAAAATCATAATGACTAGTAACCTCAATGAGACAACTGTTAGCAAAATTCACATGTATGAAAGTTGGTCAACTAATGCGTCAACTCTACTAAATAATGAAGTTGGCCAATTATTGTGCCAATTCTACTAAATAATAAAAGATGGCCAAGTGGTAAGTAGATGGATTTGCAGCGTCCATTTGTGTGTTTGATTCATATCTACACCATTTTTCTTTCTTTTTTTGGGTGATTAAATATTTGCAATGATATTTTGGGGGTGTGTGTGTGTTTTTGTGTGTGCTGACCACTTCGATCTTGGCCGACCACTGGACTGGGGTCTCATTTCTTCTAGAATCCTCTCAGTACA
This sequence comes from Lathyrus oleraceus, assembly GCF_024323335.1. Lineage (NCBI taxonomy): Eukaryota > Viridiplantae > Streptophyta > Magnoliopsida > Fabales > Fabaceae > Lathyrus > Lathyrus oleraceus. The sequence goes on from NC_066583.1 coordinate 253,021,850, forward strand.
TGAGGGTCATCCTCCTAATGATCACGAGATATCTCAACTGCAAGTGCATCTAATAGTTCTTCATATTTCACTACTAAAAAATAGAAAGTTAGCTCTCTCTCTCTCTCTCTCTCTCTCTCTCTCTCTCTCTCTCTCTCTCTCTCTCTCTCTCTCTCTCTCTCTCTCTCTCTCTCTCTCTCTCTCTCTCTCTCTCTCTCTCTCTCTCTCTCTTTATATATATATATATATATATATATATATAAGACCTCTAATAGAAGCTACTGAGTTGTACACCAAAGGATTGAGTATAATGGTTTTATTAGTTCATCGTGAAAATATGATGACACTATCATCCATATAATGCATTAAACATTAACAGGGGATAAACAATGGATTTACGCAAAACCTATTCGCTTTTTCGCAATAATTTAGAACAAGTTTAATTTTCGCATCAAAACTCGGGAAAAAAAGACATGGTTACTTTTATTATTTGCGTAATCGTAGTTTTGTTAAATAGCAATATCTGTGGAGGTGATATCTTTTAGTATTACTTAGAAACTATCAGTACACTTGCTAAAACGTTATCAGTACCGAAAATTTCTTGGGTTCCGGTGCATTAGTTTTTTCAGAAGGTCTAGGTTGTTACCTTTAGACCTTTTCAACTTGTCAATACACAAAGGATCTAAATGGTTAAATCTTTTGCAATGTGTGCCTTTATAAATTGGACTATTCTTTTCTTATGATATGAACCTTTACTATGTGTTTTAGCCTTGTTAAATCCTAGTCCATTCTTATTCAAGGAAGGCCTTTGACTTTATAGGATCAACTCAAACTTTTCTTTCCCTTGGGTAAACTTACCTAAGGTTTCATGCAGATTAATTAGTTCCTTTTTTAGGTAGATACAAGTCTCGCAAGTTTCTATTAAGTTTCTGATTTTACCTTGAATGGTAGTCAAGGCTTGGTTCTTCATCGCCACGGTCTTCACCAGATTAGTCACTTGGTCGAAGAGAGAACCATCAAGCTTTAGGGGAAGCAAAGAATTCTCTACCCAAGAGAGAGAGGTAGAAGCATTCTCTACTTCATGCGTATAGATATTCTACTAAAGCTTTAGATCATGAATGTTATTCTTCGGTCGTTACTTCTCAGTATGGTGTCAATTGGAACAAAAAGCCTCCTAGTGATCGGATCCACCAATGGATAAAGCAACAGCGGTAGCTGGGTATATCGAGCCATATTAGCCAAGTAAGCATTTTCCTTATCCAAAGGAGGAGGTCGGAGACCCCTAGAAGAGAGAGCCAGGTCCGGTAGTAGAGGGTCATCATTTAGACCTAGGGCACTCAGTAAATTCAGCAAATCCTCCACAACAACATCATTTCGATCGGCGATATTCCTCGCCTTAGAAGTCTGGCTTGCACTTCATTATCCATGTAAATTGCATACAATTATGGGTAAAATGAATATATCAATGATATGCATATTGAAAATATCAAAAGCCCCGAAGGTTCTAGAGCTTACCTAAGATGGGTTTTCTCTCTTCCTGAGAGCGAGTTCCTATAAACAATCGGACTTCAATAAGACGTTGCAAGCATCTCTTATCAACCTCTTCCATGGGAGTATGTCCTCATATGTATCCTAGATTGATGATAAACAGCATTATTCAGGACTTCTAGTATCGAGCCTTGTTAGAGAGATCCCCTTCTTTATATACGTAAATGTAGAACCAACAAAAAGTGACCCTCATTCTAATTTTTGAAGAACAAGTGTGCATATCTGCCTTCCACTCCGTCGCCGATGTCACAAATTGAAGCACGGGTTTCAGGACTATTACATGAAAGAACTGGTCCTCAAAAGGCTGCAGCTTCGGAAGAGGTACAAAGTTGTGGATTGTCTGTTCCAGCTAGATTAATCCTCTACCCCTCTTCTGGGTCGCCTGGTCAAGACAACATCTAAAAATATGAAAGAAAAGTATCACAGAAGACTTTCCATTCAAGGATATACACAAATACTAGTATACCTTCATCTATGCCCAACGTGAAGGGTGAAGTTATGAAGGATCCATTGTTAGATGCTTCTGAACCTCTACCTCAAAGGCAGTGAAGGGAAGATGAATGCCAATAACAGATAAGGCTCCTCCGTAGAAAGGAATGATGGAATCACCATACTTATCACATATTCTTTCATCATCATAAGGACTCATGATTCCTCAGTAGGAAGACGAACCAACCTCCATAAAAGTGTCGTCAAGACCACCGGCTTTAGCAAAAGTATAAATAGTGGAAGAGTAGATAGGATACACCCAAGAAGATAAAGTATCCTTTTGGGACTTGTGAGTACTTTTATGTGATTTCTTGCCTATATCGCACTAACTTTACAATTGCAGGAAAATGAAATGCTAAAGAAGAAGGTATATGTTAGACTTAAAAAAGAATGACTCGGAAGAAAATGACAATTACCACTACTATAAAATAGACTTTTCGTAACACTAAATTACAACAGTTTGACTTTTAACCGTGGTAATACCTTATTTTTGGACGCACTTTATTTTTTTTATTTACGAAAAAACATTACACTACGGTCAAACTAATTAACCGTGATTATACATTCGTGGAGTGATGGGGTTCGAATCTTAGCTCCAATAATTTTCTACTTTTTCATTATAATGAGTGTCTCTCTCTCTCTCTCTCTCTCTCTCTCTCTCTCTCTCTCTCTCTCTCTCTATATATATATATATATATATATATATATATATATATATATATATATATATATATATATATATATATATATATATATATATCAGCACGATTGTTAATGACAACCTTTGTGAAAGTCATTACATTTCATCACGGTTTTTGAATACGATCGTGGTGAAATTGTTTACCCATATTTAAGTGAGTTAGTGTTCGCTTCTTGATAGTATCGCCATATCTCTCACAATAAAATCCTAGCACACATTTTCTTTCTTCTTCTTTGTCATTAGCTTTCATATTCTACAGTATAGCCCCAATCTTGTTCTTCATACATAAAGGTATTCTTCTTCTTTCATATTCTCTCATTTTTGTGTATGTTCTTGTTATGTTTCACGTGATTTTCTTCTTTTTCGAGAGTTTATGAGTTTTTTTGTTGTATGTTATTGTTGTTGTATGTTATTTTGAAAAAGGGTTTCTCTTCTTGTTCAGATTTCAGATCCTTCTTTCATATTTCAGATCCTTCTCTCAACATGAATAGTGGGAGCAAATTTATCCATGAGATTGAGGTTATAAAGGGGTTTATTGATATGTTGGAGTTATGGTAGAACAAAACCAAGGAAGCTGAAGTTTTTAGGGATCACATTAGTGTTGTTGAACCGTCTGGTGGAACAGACTATAAGAAGATTCTTTTTAAAAATCTTAACCCTGAAAAGATGAGGAAGGTAGAGGCTATTATCAAGGACCTAATGAATATGGATGCAACTGATTATGAATCAGATGAAGACCTTGAGAACTACATGGATTCAACTAGGCATGAAGATTTAAAACCTTCTTATGTTTCACTTGATTTGTTGTTGGTTGTTGTTGTTGACAAATTTTTGTATGTTGATAAAAAGAAATTGGATTACAATGTACTGCTAGTTTATGTTAACATGCTATTTTTTTACATGGTGTTTGTAGGATTACAATTGATTCGCATTGCTATGAAGAAAAAATACAAGAGAGGATGAAGATGAAGTGAAAGATGCAAGCTTGTGTGATAGACCTAGAGTGACATTCATTCAAATTTAACACAAGTTTGTAGTTTTCTCCTCAGTTTCATCATCCTTTCTTTTTACAAGTTTGTCTTAATTTTTCAGAAACGGTCAGTTATCAAGTTCTCCCAATATATGTTAATCAATTGAGTTTTTTGTTGATAATTTTTGAGTTTTTTATATCATATGTGCTTGCTTATTTTTTATATCATATGTTATCAAGTTCTCTTTTTGCACGTGACAATTGTGATCATTTTGCTTTCTCTCTCTCTCTCTCTCTCTCTCTCTCTCTCTCTCTCTCTCTCTCTCTCTCTCTCTCTCTCTCTCTCTCTCTCTCTCTCTCTCTCTCTCTCTCTCTCTCTCTCAAATCTTGTATGAATTTTGGTTAAGTTGTTATTCAATACATATCTCCATTCATTTTTTCCCATTGTTGTGCGTCATTGTTTCAACGTCTTTTTGCATGTTAGATTATAGTCTCCTTTAGAAGGGTACACTACTTTTAAAAAATATATGATATAATCAAAAAACACATGTAATGACGGTTGCAACGTTTATCAACATCCTTTTGCATGTTTGATTTGTTTTTTTATAGTCTCCTTTTTGCAATGTTTAAGTTGGCTCATTGGTCGAGTTGGGGGTGTATGGAGGATAGGGCCATATTTTTCTGGTTATTATTTGTTGTATTGATGAAGGATTTGTTGGGAGTATTAGTGGTTGGGTTGTTTTTTTTTTGTTTGGTAATTGGTGTATATTTCTCTTCATAGACCTTTACATGGGACACTGCCTTAATAAAAGGATGTGGGTGTGTGAATCAACACATCACAACGAATATCAACATTTAATCCACTAATGAAACAATCAATCAAAGCATCATTACTAAGACCATACACCCTATTAGCTAATGAAGTAAATTGCAGATAGTATTCCGCAACTGTACCGGATTGGGCCAGCTTAAATAGGGTAGCTTGAGGTCATTCATAAATGGATGGACCAAAATTCAACTCTAATGCACACGTAAACTCATGCCATGATTGAAAAGGGTTAAATCGTTGCATCCTTTGATATCATGGTACCACATCCTTATTAAGATGTACCGATGAAATAGTTAAACGATCTGAATCCGGAGTATCGTAGTAGCCAAAAAATTGTTTCGCACGGAAGATCCATTCATGTACGTTCGTACCATCAAATCGAGGGAATTTGAGTTTCACGTTTCTCACCTGGAACGACGGTTTGTTGATGAGTCCAACACCATGGTTGGTTTTCGGTGGAGTTTATTGGACCAAGATGTCAAGTGTAGAATGAATTTGAGTAAACTTGGACTCAGCACTCATCTGCATCGCCTCCATACGATCGAATCTGGAATAGTTTCCAGCTTCCAACCTTTCAAACCGCTCGAACATCACCTCCTGAAACTGCTTGGGGTCCTCTGCATTGCACTTGATCTCAACTTGCATTTCCTTTGTTTTTGTATCATTCATGGTGTAATGAAAGCACCAATGAAACAATGACGTACAATAATGGAAAAAAATGAAGGGAGATATGTATTGAATAACAATTTAACCAAAGTTCATACAAGAGTTTAGAGAGAGAAAAAAAGCAAAATGATCACAATTCTCACATGCCTTAAAATATTCTTATTACAAGCCTTAAATAGATGTCATGTTTTCACATATCCCATGAGCCTGATGTTTTCCTTGCGTACTCTCTCACTTCTACGTGCTTCCGCAGTTTCAGGTTGGTTAGTAACATAATTATTCTCTCCACTTACTGCATGTGGGTCCACCTGTGGAATTGGTGACTTATTGGTTTCTAGAAGCTTTGTCCTATTTGTCTTCATTACAATACCTTCTACTTCGAAATCAACTTTGTCCTCAAGGTTGAAAAGTGGAAACTTCTGCTGCAAGCTTGATGCATCCTCCCAAGTAGCTTCAGATATGTGTTGCTCATCCCATTGCATAAGGACTTGGTGAACTTTCTGCGACCCTTTGATGATGGTTCTAGCTTGTAAAATCTCCATGGGCCAAATGATTGGTCCAATATCACTCATAGTAAAAGGAAGTGGCATATATTGATCTTGAGGAACACCCTTAAAGAGTTTCAATTGTGAAATGTGAAAACTGGATGAATCTTAGCATGGTCCGACAACTTCAACTTATAAGCAACTTCAGTGGGTAACTCTTTAAAAGTATCTTCCAGCTCATGAGATTTCAGCAATTGAATAGTGAAATATTCTACAATTACATCAGTAGTGTGAAGTCTCTTAGAGTGATGGAATTGAGTTGGAGCAGGTGCAATAGTAGTCTCTCCTGTCAATGTTACAAACTTCCCATTCAAGAAGAATTTAAGTGACAATGTTGCATAATCAGCAACATGTGGACCTAATGTTGCTAACCATGATGCTCCCCATATAAGATCAGCTTCTGCTACCGACAATAAGAAGATGAACACTTCCAATTTATGTCCTTGCACCTCAATTGTTAAGTTTTTTTTCAGTCCCTCAACAGTCATTATCTCACCATTACCTACCAACACTTTGAAGATTGGGGCTGGTTTAACAGGTAACTTGAGAAACTTTGCTATTCTTGGCTGTAAAAAACTAGCGGAGCTACCTCCATCAATGATAATTTGCACCTGAATATGTCCAATTGAACCGGAGAATCTCAACACACCTATGTTACTAGTTCCTTTCATGGCATTCAAAGATAGATGGTGTTCCGTTTGGTTGGTCTCGGGGTTTTCAGCGGGTATGTTTGGTGGCTTATGCATTGTCTCGAGCAGTTGGTCTTCACCAGTATCATCATATTGTAATAACATCAATTGCATGTTAGGACACTTGTGTGTAAATGAAAATTTGTCATCACACAAATAGTAAAGGCCTTTATCTCTTCTCACTTGCATTTCAGTTGGTGACATTCTCTTGATATTGGGATTTTTTTTGTTTTGGCTCATTGGTCGGGTTGGGGGTGTATGGAGGATGGGGGCCATATTTTTCTGGTTATTATCTGTTTTATTGATGAAGGATCTGTTGGGAGTATTAGTGGTTGGGTTGTTTTTTTGTTGTTTGGTAATGGGTGTATATTTCTCTTCATAGACCTTTGCAAGGGACACTGCCTAACAATGGATGTGGGTGTGTGAATCAACACATCAAGACGAATATCAATATTTAATCCACTAATGAAACAATCAATCAAAGTATCATTATTAAGACCACCCTATTAGACAATGAAGTAAATTGCAGATAGTATTCCGCAACCGTACCGGATTGGGCCAGCTTAAACATGGTAGCTCGAGGACATTCATAAATGGATGGACCAAAATCCAACTCTAATGCGTACGTAAACTCAAGCCATGATTGAAAAGGGTTAGATCGTTGCATCATTTGATACCATGGTACCACGTCCTTATCAAGATGTACCAATGAAATAGTTAAACGATCTGAATCCGGAGTATCGTAGTAGCCAAAAAATTGTTTTGCACGGAAGATCCATTCATGTACGTTCGTCAAATAGAGGGAATTCGAGTTTCAAGTTTCTCACCTGGAACGACGGTTTGTTGATGAGTCCAACACCATGGTTGGTTTTTGATGGAGTTTGTTGGATCAAGATATCAAGCGCAGAATGAGTTTGAGTAAACTTGGACTCAGCACTCATCTGCATCGCCTCCATACGATCAAATCTGGAATAGTTTCCAGCTTCCAACCTTTCGAACCGCTCGAACATCACCTCCTGAAACTGCTTGAGGTCCTCTGCATTGCGCTTGATCTCAGCTTGCATTTCCTTTGTTTTTGTTCAGTCATGGTGTAATGAAAGCACCAATGAAACAATGACGTACAACAATGGAAAAAATGAAGAGAGATATGTATTGAATAACAACTTAACCAAAGTTCATACAAGAGTTGAGAGAGAAAAAAAACAAATGATCACAATTCTTACATGCCTCACAATATTCTTATTACAAGCATTAAATAGATGTCATGTTTTCACATATCCCATGAGCCTGATGTTTTCCTTGCGTACTCTCTCACTTTTACGTGCTTCCGCAATTTCAGGTTGATTAGTAACAAAATTATTGTCTCCACTTACTGCATGTAGGTCCACCTATGTAATTGGTGACTCATTGGTTTCTAGAAATTTTGTCGTATTTGTTTTCATTACAGACGTCACCAAACACGTCTAAAAAGACGTTTGAAGTATGACACGTTAAATGCATGAGTCCCTAAAGAAGCTGGAATGTTCCTCCTTCGCATGTCTTAGGATGATCAAGGTGTGGTCGACATCCAAGACAGAGGTATTAAGTCCCCGCCTACCTACACATTCACAAGGGCTTGGGGGCAACTATTATGGACCGACCATGTTGACCCCGGTCGACCACCAAGGAGGGGTGTCACTCCTTCTAGAATCGTTTCAACACACGAGAGTTATTAGTCTAATGATCACGAGAAATCTCAACAACAAATATATCAAATGGTTCTCTGCATTTCACTACTAACAAATAACATGTTCATTATATATATATATATATATATATATATATATATATATATATATATATATATATATATATATATATTCAAATTGAGATAACAATTTTAAATCTAACTTTATTTCACTCTTCTTTCTCACATTTTGATTTTAACGTTGGAATGTAAATCATTTTATTAAAATGTCATTAGTTAATTGAATAAGAAAAATAAATTAAAAATAGCTATATTAGAAAATCCTATATAAAATAAAATAGTTGTTTAACAAATTAGATAGTACACTCGCGTGTTGGTCACAAACACTACACTTTAGAAATAGAACCAAATTTGTTTTGTTAATGGATTCTCCTGACAGGGATTCCAAGAACTACCACTTCCAATAGTACGACCTTTACAAAGCTGTTAGCAAACTCATCTCAACCACACTATTAACTCCTCGTATAATAAGTCATTGTTATAACTTATATTAGTACGTGCCACTATAATTGCTTAACTTTAACAAAAGCTATTTAGAAACACACTTCTACGTTGTAGTCTTGCATATGACCATATGTTTTAAAAGCTATATTTTATTGTAATTCGCTATTTATTCAAATAAAAGTGGCTTAAGTATTAAAAATAGAAAGAAAAAAAAATGAGAAAGAATTTATGTGTTGGTCCCATTTTATTTGAGGATATGTTGGTCCCATTTTTAGTCATTTCATGATTACAAATTTGCACCATAAAATATAAACATTTTATGTTTATAATATATGACATGATTTGATCCTAAAAAATTGAGAGCAAAAATGTGCACCACTCAAAGTGAACAAAAAAAAATAGTAGTATAATTTTTCACTCAATAAATGTTCAAACTTTATTTTTATCAAGGAACTAACACCGCTAAAAAGTTAGGCAATCACACACATGGAATATCCATAGTCATTATACCAAAATTAGATGATTTAAATTTATGTTTGATGTTTAAAATATATATATATATATATATATATATATATATATATATATATATATATATATATATATATATAATTTATGTTAGATGATTCAGCTAATTTAAAAGTCATGTTGTGGATTCAACTATTTAGAAGTCATGCTCTACGTCGTCCAGATGTCTAATAAGACAAAGTCTCACATCGGATCTAGATTTTAGACATCTCTATCAACTCTCGAATATAAGGTATCTCACGTGAAGAGAAAGATATGATTCAAATCCTTTATAAGTCACACATTACTCTTTATTCTCTCATTGACTTGAGAATTTGAGTGATAACCTTGTAGGTCAGTCCCTTTTTCCACTGCACCAAAAGCAAAAATCCACAGCGGCAAGGCATTATCTCGTCATTCCATCGATTATTTCTAGTTCTGAAGAGAACACCGACGTTGTATGTGAGAATCAATTTTTTATTCTTACGATTTTCCATGACCAGATTCGTCTAATTCAAGTCACAATCACTGTAGCAGTCACACTAAAATGCAGAAAAGAAATAAATTCCCGTTCTTGTTTCCTATAGCACCTCAAATCCTCCAAACTTCATATGAACCCCAATCTTCATTGTCGATTCGACCGATGGGAAGAAATCCCCCAATTCAACGATGCGGATCGAGAAGCGAAGAAAGGATATGCCGATTTTATGGTTTTGAGACCAAAAGAAGGTGAATGGAATTTCTAATATGAAGTGGATTATGGAACAAATTGTTGATTTTGACTCCTTCAATCAGAATGGGAATAACCTCTAGAGTTTCTTTAGAGTACAAGAATGTTCTTCTATTTTTGATATGTTGAATATACGAACTTACCCTCATCTGGTAAGGGACTTCTGAGTCAGGGTTGAAGTTTATGATGAACTTTATGCGTCTATGGAACAAGATATGATGGTGCGGAATGACAAATCCTTGAAAGGGGAAAACAGAAAGGAAATGGGTTTGAAGGAATTTGAAGAAATGAAGGTTAGGTCTACAATGATAGGTGTTGATGTAACCATCACTTAAAGGACTATTGCCAAGCTTCTGAGAGTAACAAATACTGGAAGGTGCAATCTGAGCACCAAGGAAAGCAGTCCAAAAGTCGTTGTTATCAAAAGGAGCTTATTTGATCTTTCAAAAAATTCAAGTTCCTCTTTAGACTAGGGAAAATTGAAGAACATGAAGACTCATTTCATGCTTCTGTTCAAAATTCTCATTGGATGTTTGATCCCTAGAGAAGGTAGCACTGACCAAATCTCTTGGGATCATAAACACTTCTTATGGTATTTGGAAAATGAAGAGAACATCAATCTTTCTGCCTATATTTTCCATCATCTTTGTGAGGTTATCAAGGATAGCAAGAACCGCAATAAGAAAATTTTCCCTATGCTAGACTTTTGTCTAAGCTTATTCATCAGGGTCGTCTGATTGATGCCCTTAAAATTATTTATGATAATGAGGATCTGGGGGGGTTCCATGGGAACATTCTGTCTACTTCTGTCATGGTAAATATGAAGATTCTAAGGAAAAGTCATGTGGTGTTATCAAAAGAGCCTCTCAGAGTCAGATGTACAAATACTGATTATCTTGAGGACTATCATATGATTACCAAGTATGATAATCCTGAGGTAATCAGGATATACATTGAGATGGCGAGAAAAGAAGATGGTGTAGTTATAAGATTTGAAGATTTAAGAGAAGCACCACCTGACCTGCACAAACCTTCTAAGAAGAGAAAACAAGTGGCTTATGATACTTAGAAGTCAGTTCAGAAGCCTCCTAAAAAGAAGGTTGTGAAACAGAAGGAGATTGAGAAAGAAGTTAAAGAGGTTATTGCATCAACTATCTTAATTCCCTCTAAAACAATAAGTGGAAGAACTCCTCAGAAGGTATCTTCTTCTTCGGTCACATCTGATGTACCTGTAAAGAAGAAGTAGTTAAGAAAGATAGTTATTCCTGCTGAAGTTGAAGAGGAAGAGGAAGAGGAAGAAAATGAATCTATGGTATCTTTGATCAGAATGAACTGCAGATGCTGAAGCAACTTCTAAACAAAATAATTTATTTGTTCAAAATGAAGCTGAATATGTAACCCTAAATCAACCAAAACCTGAATCTCCAACAAAAACTCAACCTTCACCTAAACCCATACATGAAACTCAATCAGAACACCAACCTACACCTCCAACCTCACCATAACCTACACTTCAATATATACCTAAACCAGGACCCAACCCTGCTCAAAATCAAAATGAAGATCAAGTTACCTCTGAACCTTATATTGAAACTAAACAAGTCTCATTTGACAAACTTTATCTAGAAACTTCTCTGAACCAAACTATCCAAGAAAACCAACCTTCTGCCCATCCATAAACAGGCATTCCACCTCTTCCACCCTTTATCCAAGCCAAACTAGAAGAAATCAAAATAGATTTCCTTGATAGAATGCATAATCTGGTTGTTGAGAGAACCATAACTTCTGATCCAGTAGCTTATTTTACTAAGTGGGATTCTCTCACAACCCATGTGGTATCAGTCTTTCAGAATCTAAAGTATGTATCTTCAGAGTCTACTGCCTCTACCAGTCATAAGCAAGAGACTTTGGAAGCCAAGATAACCTCTGTTGTTGCTAACTAGGAAGTTATGGCTACTAAGTAGGAAGAGATGGATGATAGGATGAAGGTTGTGGATGCCAGACAATATATCATGAGTGCTTATCTGGAAGCAATTATGGATCTTCTGAAGAAACAATAGCTATAGGATTTAATCACCCTAAGTTTTTATCTTTTCTAAACTTTTTGCATCACATCCTTTTGCGTGATTAATGAAAAACTTTTTTCAGTATCTTTTCTGTGCTTTTATTTATATTTTAACTGATGAATAAAGAGTATTTAAGCATCTGAATCTGATGATTATTCTACTGATGCTTAAAATTACTTCTGAAGAATATGTTAAACAAATTTAATTAACATGGATAAGACTTAGGGGAAAATTACAAACCTCAACCTCTGGACTATCAGAATCAGAAATAGCTTACAAACCACTATAAGACCCCAATTTTGACCATAAGATCGCTCATGCTATCTCATCATATGCATTAGCATTGGGTTCACACCTTGGTAGCCTCCTTACCCCTCATTCATTGGGTTTGCATTGGGAGAGATCACCAAGCACTTTTGATTGTATCGTATTTTGTTTTTCATTATCTACTAACCAAAATACCAAAAATATGTCAATGGATAGTTTAACTCTTTTGTAGGTAGTGTATGTGTTCACCTATGTTTCATCAAGCTCATATCTAGGGTTTGAGACCCTCAATGCAAGGAGTTCAATCATGAAATAGTTCAATTTGGTTTTAGGCATCATATATGGATCCCCATGATCTTCACATGTCATTTTGATCAAGAAATCACCAAGAATTTGAAGCTTGTTTGCCTTGGAAGCCCTAATTCATCTAGGTATCTTGTGTGACTTCTTCAACAAGTTTCTTCAACAATTGATCAAGTATTTTAAGGGATACTTCATATTACATCACCTTATGCCTATATTATCCTCCATGAGTCCCAAAAGTCAAGATAATATCAATCTAGCATGATGGTTCATGGTGGTTGACCAGAGAAAGTCAACTAGTCAAAACTGGGGTTCCCTAGACCCTATCTCCTACAATTTGTGTCATATGAAAATTATTAAAAGAGAAAAGTTACTAAAAATTACATTCCAAATCACTTTCATGTTGAAGTTAAGAGCTATTTTTTCTTTTAAAGTCATTTTATATGGTGAAAGAGTATAGGTCATTTTGTCTGAACCCTAGTTTGGAGGTCAACTTCCCAAGACCATAACTTGCTCAATTCTTATGATATGAAAGCCATTAAAATTTCGTGATAAAATTCAAGATTTCTACTTTAACTTTTATATTTGTAGGAAGTTCAAATTCAACTTGAAAATGCATGTGCCAAGAGGAAACATTATAGGTCATTTTGGGCCATTACCATTGAACAAATGATTTTCCTCAACTTCTAAAATACATAACTCTTTCATGCCAAATCCAAATGAGATCAAATTTATGACCAGATTGAAGAGGCTTGAAATATATATAACTTTGATGAAGAAACTATTTCGATTTGAAGTCCATAGAAAAAGTTATTCAAGGTGGAAGAAGTGAACATTTGACTTGGGACTTAGAAAAGTTTCAAATATGTTTGATTTCCCAAACCTCCACCTCAAAATTCATCATGATCCAAGATTCAAATGAAAAAGTGTTCAACATGAAAGTTGTTACCCTTGATATCACATTTCCAAAAAGTCCAAGATCATCCCATTTGGATCAAAATTGAAGGACTTGAGCATGGGTGCAATGTGAGGTACCATTTGGAAGAATTTCATGATCCAATTCAATTCAACAATGCATGGCTTAATGCAACACCTTCAGCATGACATGTGCAGAATTTTGGACCTTTGCCAATCATTCTTTGGGCTTTGTACACTCCCATGTAAGCTCATGATGGAAGGTTGTTATTTTTGAACATTAAAATGAAAGTGTGTAGAAATCAATTGCATTGGCTATAAATACAAGAGCAATGAGATCAGAACTTCATCAACACCTTGCCCAAGCTTTGCCAGACCAATTCAAACCCCCATTTCCATAGAATTTATGAAGATTTCTCTTGAAATCGAGCTTGAACTTCATCTTCTGTTTGGAAGTTCAAACTCCAGAAATTCACTTCCCTTTTCATCTCAATTGGTTTCTGCAAGCAAGAGGAAGAGAAAGCAAGTAAATCCACATCAAGATAAAGTGAAATTGAATCAACTCGAAGGTGATTTTTCATAAACTTCATCTCTTCAATTCTCTCTCAATTCTTCACCATTCTTTATGATTTTTGGTTGGCTGAAGTCCTACCAATGTAGGCAACAAGATTGAGTTGCTTTGAGGTCAAATTGAAGCAACTCAGTTCATGATCCTCAAAATTCAAATCCCTGTATCTTTTTATATACTTGGAATTGGAGAAAATTGAGGCCAGATTCGTGCTCCTGAGCATTTTTCCTTCAAATTAGTGTATCCATTTTTCATTTTTCATGGAGTTGAGCTTGAACCAGACCGGTGGTGATCACCGGAGAAGATGATCGGAGCTAGGGCTCCGATGGTGTGTTGGCAATATCCAAGCCATCTGATCTGACTCAAATGTTTTAATCTCAAGCATCAATTGTGATTACCACTCCTGCAGCACGTTTGACTTGGTCTTTGGTGGATTGCACATGTGTGACCATCAGATCTGCCACCTCAATTAATGGGCCCTGATTTTCCATATTTTCTGATTTTTCATTTAATTGTGTTATTTTGTTTGATTCATATAAATTTCATTTTTAATCCAAAAAATATGGGACTTTCACCAAAAATCTTTAAATATTTTCCTCTTTCATTTTATGAATTAAAATTATTTTTTGGATTAATTTTGATATTTTTCATGAATTGATTGTTTTTGTGCATATTTTAAGTTGTTTAAAAATACTTCTGACTTTTCAAAAATAATGAAATTTTTTGTCTAAGGTCCTTTGACCTTGTTTGACCTAGGATGAATCTCTTGGCCATTTATTTGGTGTTTTGAAGAGGTTTTAGGTTTTGACCAAACTAAATTTAATTTAAATGCATTTTTTAATTTTATTTTTAATTGATTAATTGTATAGAAATTGTGTTAAGCCATTTTTATTGACTTGTGATGTTTGACTATGTGTTTGGGCCTTGGTCAAGGTTGATTTGACTTTTGTTGAGTTAAAATCATTGGATTTAGGGGATTGATGAAATGTACATTCCATCTCCCAAAATGAATGAATGATTTTAATTTGATAAAATTCCTCCCATGATCAACTTGTGTTTCTCTTATCTCCCCTCCCTCTTCATCTTCAATCTCATTCTTTCTCATCCCTTTAATTGACCAATGAAATTTCAACATCCTAAGGCTAATTGGTTCATCAATAACCTTGTGTTAGATGAACCAATACAAGTATGAATGAGATAGGTCCATCCTTTTGATCTTTTCTTTTAGTGTGTGGTATGTTTTAGGAGTTTGGTTCATTATACCAAATCTCTAACATGCATTAACATCTAAATTTTTATTGCCCGGCATCAGATAGTTGTGACTTCTACATAAGTCCAATTACAATTGCTTAACATAGAGCTAAATTTGACCCTAAAGGCATAGCATTCTAGTAAGTGAGATTATAAGTCTCCCATCTTTCATGGTATTGTATGGAAACTTGACATTTTTTCCTTCCTTTGGAAGCTGTCTTGGTTCAAGGATCCATGCTTGTGAATAGATGGTTGAGTGTTCTCCAAAGAATGACTTAATCAATTGAAAAGCAAAACATCACTAACATCTAATCAACTAACATTTGACTAACTTGTATTAATATTGATTTTATTTTCAAGTCATTTACTTTATGCAATTTAATTTCAAGTCATTTACCATTCATTTGTCATTTATATAACATTTAATTTGTTTATATTTATGTCATTTTCACTTTGCTCATTTGAGCCATATATTGTGATTGTATATATTTGTTTGTGTATTTTGTTTGTGTTTGTGGTCTTAGGACCTTAAAATACTTAATAAACAACAAAGACCCTAAAAAATGTTTGTGTGGACTGTTGGGTTTGATCTGAGCTTTTGGACTTAGAATTAGGTAACATTCCATATGCAAAAGGGACTTGGCCAATGCCAACATTTCTGAGGTCAAGTTATTATGATTTAAGCTTCCATATGATGCAAGTATTGGGATCCACTTGAGTTCATCTGCTACATGGTCTTGATGCAATTGTTATTTTGGTCTCTTGCTACACCTTATTCTGAGAAAAAATCAAGAAGTATTTCATCTGATACATGCGAAGGCAAAGAAGAATGTTAGCTATGGAGTTGCTTGCTTGGATGTGACCATCTTTATTTGATGCATTGCTCTTCATATTGCTAATTGCTTGCTGATTATTGCTTGGTTCAAAGTCCAAAGGGAAAGTGGGTTTTCTATATGACATTCTTGTCTGTTGGATTGCATCCCATCGGTCAGATCTTTTCAACTCTTAACTTTTAATTTTATGCTTAGGATTAGTCTCTTCATCTTCTCTCACTTCTTAAATTTCAAAATCTCTCCCCCTTTTCAAAAACTTTCTTTGCTTATGATTTCAAACCTTAGACTTTATTGCAAATTAGAAACTTTAGCCTTATGCCATTGCATTTTCAAACTCTTTTCTTAAATCAATTAGTAAATGAATCTAATCATATTGACTTAAAATTTCAAAAGACAAAAAGAACTAACACTCATTCAAACTTTTGGACCTTTAGTGCCTCTTTTAAACTTAACTTTTAATTAAAAGCAATCCATATATTTTAAAATTGATACCACGAACTACGAGGTTTTGATCCCTTATTTTTATGTTGGTACGTAGGCACAAGTCCAAAGGTCTTGTCAAACGCAAAAATATAATTAATGAATTATTTTGTCATCCCCACACTCTATTTGTTGTAAACATCTTTTAAACCAAAAACACATACACACATAAAAAGGGCTCCTTAGGAGTATCTAGGACACTTTGAGTGCTAACACCTTCCCTATGTGTAACCAACCCCCTTACCTATAATCTCTGACATTTTATTAGTTTTGATTTGAAAACTTCTTATCTTTGGGTTTTGTTCGTACTTTTCCCTTTTCCTTTGGAAACAATAAAAGCACGGTGGCGACTTTGGTTTTATTGACGTTAAGTTTATTCATAGATTAATGATCATGAATTTACCGCTACAACCTCAGACGCTGAAGTCAACTTGTTAATTAAAGGAATTTAATTTACTTGGATAGAACTTAGGGAGAGCTTACAAACCTTGCCCTATGGACTATCACACTCAGAGGGAGCTTACAAACCTCTGATCCTGAAGTTAACAAGTTAATTAAATCAACAACCATTATTCTTAAATACTATTATTTGTCATCATCAAAAAGAAGGATATTGTTGGAACAAAATTGGCTAATACCATATTCCTTGGGTTTTTATGATAATAAATTATTTAAAGAAAAATTGGGTATTCTAACATCTATTCAAGTATGCAAGATTATATCATTAAGAGCAAATGAAGAAATGCTTAAGGAATCTGATCTAAAGACCAGACTCTGGCTCTAAAGATCACTTTACAAGACTCTGCCTCTGATAGAGATCCAAACTGTGAAGAAGTCAACTCTAAATAAATTCAGTCTCTTGTGACGCAGACTCTGAATCTTTAGAAGCTAAGAAGAGGACTCTGATGTGACGCAGACCCTGAATCTTTAGATTATATCATTAAGAGTGAAGTATGAATAAATTCAGCCTCTAAAGCATAAGCTCTTCTACCGAGACAACTCTTACAGACTCATAACCTTTTTTGTCATGTAAATACTTAAGGATATCTCTCTCTCTCTTGGTTGTATGAGCTTCAATAGATCATTCCTCTTTCAAAAAGGTGTTTGGTTGTTGTGTCTAATCAAGTACAAATGTTAACCAACATTTTGGTGAAAGTCTTCAACATCTCTTTTCTCTCTTCTCTATATAAGGAGCTGCAGACCTGAAGAAGAAGACTACCACACTGCAATACACCATAAGACTCTGAATTTGAAAATCAAAGAGAAACTACTTTTTCAATATTGTTAGACCTATAACATCTTATCACTTGTATATTTTAAAAGTTCTTGAGTCTTAGAGTCTTTCTAAGTTGTATAT
Organism: Lathyrus oleraceus; assembly: GCF_024323335.1. Taxonomy (NCBI): domain Eukaryota; kingdom Viridiplantae; phylum Streptophyta; class Magnoliopsida; order Fabales; family Fabaceae; genus Lathyrus; species Lathyrus oleraceus. Next base: position 253,039,733 of record NC_066583.1, read on the forward strand.
GTCTACACCTATGATTTTATATCAAGTGTAGTTATTACCCAAATCTCCTAACAGTTTGTTATAGAGTCAGAAGTCTCTTTCTTGTATGCTTGATCACTTGAAGTCTTTAGCTTGTGTACGAGATCAAGGAAATCTTAGACTTATGTGTTTGATCAAGGAAGTCTTGAGCTTGTGGGCTTGAGCAAGGAAGTCTCAAACTTGTGTGTTTGAGCAAGGAAGTCTTATACTTGTGCGTGTGTAAGCAAAAGAAGTCTTTTGCTTGTATGCTTGAGCATTTGTAACCAGTTTGGTTATAGTGGAAATACATTGGAAGTACAAGGGGACCGAATTACTCTCAAGTTGTGAGAGGAACCGGGATAAATTGCTTGTTTTCTTGCTTTTATTTTACTTGCTTCTATCTTAAATATTCTACTGGTGTCAACTATAATCATCCATATTAGATTCTGGTTCAGAATATGACAAGGTATTTCAAACGTTAATCTAGTTTACTGATACAGACTCTAAACTTTGTGTTCAGACTCTAATAAAGAACCGTCAAAAGCTTTAGTTCTCAAAGCTTAAAAGGAGAACAACTCAACACAATTAAACCCCTCCTTCTTGTGTTTTCCTCACCTTCAATAACAAGGACTCTAACAAATAATATCACTCTTGGGTTCCAATGTAGGTTTTGGGTTCCTTATATAGAAAAAGTATTATGGGCTTTTCACCTTGAATCTTTGATTTAATTTTGTCCAAAATCTGTGCATAATCTGTTGGATAAGATTGGTTCCATAATTATCTCCAATAGAAAGATACGATTTTGTTTAATTCAAATTCAAATATAAATCAAATTTAAATCTGATTTGATCTTCACAGTTGTCTAGAAAATCATATAATCATATTTCTAAATAAATTCAATAAAATCTAACTGAATTTTCAACAAAAAATTCATTCCAAAATGCAGCAATCTGGCTTGTTAAGCAAGACCCATCTGTCGTACCCACATGTTGTGAAATTGCGTCTAGCATGTGTTCCTTATACACCAGAAAGGCCTCTTGAAGAAGCTTGGGAATTTTGAATACTTATCCATGTTGTTGTTTTACAAAATGGAGGTAGTCCAAAAGGAGCAACAATCACCCCTTTCGGCAAATTATGGCAAAGCAACTCCTCAGGATAGATATCACTCATTCAATAAGAACAAGTGACATTTAGTAGAAATATCAAAGCATACAATTTCATCAATATCAACATTCATCAGAGTTGTAGCATAATAGCGGAAAATCAGTAACATTCATCACATATGCATGCCACACAAAACAATGCTCCAAAATCAATCAGACAAACATGCAATCATTCACAACTTAGTTATGCATAACACTCAGTCATCTAATAGTTAGTAGCATACAATCCTTCCAACTAACAATTATCAACATATAATCATTCACATATTTAGTCATGCATAACACAAATAATTAGTGGTTAATATCAAGATATGCAAAATACTACAAAAACAAAAGCTCACTCCAAAAGGGCCAAATGTCTTTCCTGATGCTCTAGCATATTAGCATATGATTAGTACTTACCCATATGACCAGTACTAAACAAATACCTGTTGCCTCAAAACACCATATTACTCCCCCCTTTTTGCCATAATTTGGCAAAGCTCCATTAGCAGAATTAGCAGCAGCTTGGTTAGAATTATCCATGAGCACAGTCAGTGAACCTGTCACATAATATTAGGAGTAGAAACTATCAACAATCAACCATAAGCACAAATGTTGAACAAAAATCCATATCATCGAGACTGAAGCTAGAATATCTCTTGATGAAACAAAATTAACTCAATCTTCAGCATCATCCGAGTAGGTTTATCTTCAATGCAAATCCAATCTTCCAAATTCAAAGCAACTACAACAAAAACTTGGAATTGAAGCACATCTGAAGAGCATGAGAATTCGACATGTTCCAGACATCTTGCTATCCATTTTCCCTATAAGCCTCTCAAAGAAACAACATTCTCTTTTGGCTATTTTTAGGAAAATCACAGATTAAACACTTCTTCAAGATTTCACCATAACTAGTGCACATAAGACAATTATTTTCTTCCCAACACACTTGCAGTAGAAGCAACAACAAGTTGACGTGAGAAAGTTCCATCACAAACTAGATCATATTCATCAACTAGTACACAAATGTTGGATATAATGTTTGAGAGATCTTTCCTAACATTCTTCTTTTAACTGAACTCAGCAACCCATGTGGAATACCATCATCCTTAACCTCAATCTCCTAGAAGCTCCAATGTTCTCTTCAGAAACTGCTCATCATTATGAAGCTCCATAAGCCCATTAAACATCAGTGTCAAAAAAATCTTATGCATCCTTATTTGGAGATTCTCCTTCTTCCATAGTTCATTTCTCATAATTTTATCAATAGAGGTACCCTTGATCCAATCAATTAAAAGTTAATGATGAAATTTCACAAACTTTCCTATATCAAACATGTTCCTTAACTCCTTGACTACTTTATAATAGCTAAGACTATCATCAGTAATAGTATTCATTAGCTTGTCATCTTTCATGATCCCTTTGCAATCAAGAGCTTCTTCTCCTATCTCTCTTTTAGTGGCAGTCCATATTTGAAGAACATACTTCCATTTCTCAACACTTGTTATAGAATGGGAATACACATTATCCATGTGAGTAAAAGAGACATCCATATGCATTCTCTTTTCTTCAACCTTTCTTTTTAAGGTGAACACACTATTCTAAATTGTTGCTTCAACTTTTGTCCCATAACCCCTCGTTTGAAAAAACTTTCTATCCACTTCAGTCTTAATAAGGACAGGTTGTTTCATCCTTCCTATGAGTTTGAAACTCAGTCATCAACATGTCACACATATTGTCTGGTACATCCTGGATGACATCTTCATTACCCTTTTTGATGACATCATTGATCATTCAGTTGTTACACAGTTGTTAAGTGCAACTTCTATTAGCATAAGTACCATGAGAACCACAAGCATATTTCTTCACTTGAAAATCAGGATGGGATCTTACATCTTCTACCATGTTCAACTTAATGTCATACTACTTTTGATGAACCACATGCTCCACCATGTTGTTTGACAGGACATCAACACACATGAGATATCTCTCAAGACTCTCGTTGTCTTTCACAATGACTTCCTCTAGCAACTAAATATGTATTTCAAATTTCAAAGCTTTTCTTGACAACATCCTATCAAGGGCTAGGTACTTCCACTTCAACTCAATATTCTCATAAAGGAGAGACAAGCTACAAATATCAACATCTTTAATAACACCTTTATTGACTAGTTCATACCCATCATGAACTTCCTTATTCATATGTATATAACTCGCACAGTCACTGAAAACATCATCAATGCTTTCATTCCCTTTATGATCCTTTTCATGAGTAGCCTTGTCACGAGACTTGGTCAAAATATTCATGATTTTCTTCATCATGTTGACAAAAGGAAAGTATTCAACTTTCACATTCAAGTCCCTATTGAGGAAGGTACTTTGTTCATCCATATGGTTAAGTTTAAGCTTTAGGATACAAGACAGTCTAGGTCTCTAACTGATAGCTCCAAAAATATCAACATCATATACACTCCCATCTTCTCCAGCAGTTAGCATACGGGTTACCTGATTTGTCAGTAACAACTTGCTTCATAGCAAGACCACTGATATTAACATCTTCATCATTATGGGGAGTCATATCATCTACAGATTGTATGCCCTTGGTAAACGATCCATACTCATTATTGTTAATAGCACAAACCATAAGTACACTTTCATCCTTACTTATCACATTTTCACACCATATCTCTGTATCTTTTATTGCATGCTCATGGTTATTAACAACACCATTATTGGATACAATAGTATCAAACTCAACAGCTTTACGATCATCATTCTCGTTATGTATTTGAGATTGTGTCAACATGTCGAACAAGATTCCAAACACATCATATTATCATTATGAATTCCTAGATTGGTTTCCTGGGTCTCTTCACCAAAAGACATTTGAATGAGATGATGATTTTTGACATACAACCTGAGACTAGACTTTAAGATATATGAGTAAAACTAATTACAACTTCACCAAACTCACTATCATGATTTTAATTAATCAGAACTCCATACATATGATAAGGAATTCCATAATTCCTCTTTTTCTCCGACTCCTTCTTCTGAACCCCTACTGGCTGTTCACTGTTGGGAGGACCTCCAGCCTGACCATCAACCTTCCCTTAAATGGAAACCCTTACTTGAGTCTCATAAAGACCATATATGGTAAATCAGAAGTATGATAAAGATGTTGAACCATCTGGTAAGATATCTTGGTTTGCTTCTCAAGATGGCAAACTTCATAACAACTTCCTTCTTCAACATTGAGATCAATACACATGTGACATCAACTTTCAAGCTTTCTGATGACTGAACCATGGTCTTCCAATATCTTATCTACAATGGCAGCCACCATCTTCATATTTACAAACTTCTTTCTCCTATGACTATCACAAGGAGCAACAAAGTATCCTTCTCCAATTATCTACTTAATGTAGCTAAGAACCCAATCTTCACAATACAACTCCTTGTGGGAGGCAACAAGGATATTAGGCTTGCCAAACCAAACTTGTTGATGTTGTGGTTGACTACCATACAACTTTTACAATAGTAAAAGGGAATGGAATGGACATACTTAACGAGTTGGTAATCATGTTTGACCCGATGTTGAGACATGTTTCTTGACATTCCGCGTTCTGATTTCTGAATAAGAGCAATTCACATTTCCTTTGAATTTTATTGCTCATCAATATGCATATCTTTGACATAAACACCATTATTTCCCTCATCATTTTCACCTTCTTCTTATTCGTGACATTGGAGATTCTTCTTTGTTCCATTGGAACACTTAATCATTCATCTTGAATATGACAAAAGTCTTTACAATTAAGACATTAGACCCCTTTCCATCTATCAAAATAGTTGATATGTTTCCTTTCACTATATTTATCTTTATGATTAATGTTCTTGACATTGATAGTGACATTATTCTCAGATCTCTTGTAAAGTCTTCTTAAGATTTTACTAAATCTCTTATTGAGCCTGAGATATTCTTTAAATTACATTCTGCTTGAACATCACAATCTTCATAATTGTCAACAATATTTGGAGAATTCTCAACACCATGACAAATCTTTGATTGATAAACAACTCCTCCTTCATTAAAATTCTTTATCTTGAACAAAATAATATCTTCTTGGAGCTCACCCAAACAGAACAAGGTGCCTACTCTGATTCTAATTCAAAATTATGTTCCTCATGGGACAAATATCGAACATGATGTCCTGGAAAACTGGTTTGACAAATTAAACTAGTATGACATCAATGAATAATGTCTTAGGTTTTACAAGATGCTAAAGCATACAAGGAATAAGAAGAACACTAGAGATTGATAGCCCCGTTCGGTGCAAACAACACATATGTCTAGAGGACACTCTATCCAAGAAAGGAAATTCACTATTAGTTTATTACACTTAGTCTTACAAACAGCAACAAGCTCATGTTGTTCAATGCCTCTTCCTAACACCACCCAATGACTTTCTATTCAGTGACTTACCCTAAATATGATAACCTACTCACTTTCTTCTCAATTACACCACTCGTGATGAGTGTTTACAACTCATTAACAATGTTTAATGTTACAACTCGACTAAGGTAAAGCAATTATGCCAAGTTAATGAAACATAGTGGTGTACATAAACATGTTGAATCTACAAATCAACCATACATACCTATAACTATGCCAAGTTACTAAAACATAGTGTGGTGTATATAAAGCAATAACAAGGACTTTAATAATCCCTAGCACTCTTGTGATCTTCAACAAATATTGCTTGCTTTCTAATGTAGGTTTTAAGTTCCTTATATAGCAAAAGTATTATGAGATTTTCTCCTTGGATATTTGATTTAGTTTCGTCCAGAATCTTTGCATAATATGTTGGATAAGATTGGTTCCATAAATATCTCCAACAGAAAGATATGATTTGGTTTAATTCAAATTCAAATTTAAATCACATTTAAATCTGATTTGATCTTCACAATTGTCCGACAAATCATATAATCATATTGCTAAGTAAAAGCAATAAAATCTAACTGAATTTCAACAGAAAATTCCTTCCCAAACACAACAATTTGGCTTGTTGAGCAAGGCCCAGATATCGTACCCACATGTTGTGACATCACGTCCAACATGTGTCCCTTCTGCACCAGAAAGGCATATTGAAGCAACTTGGAAAACTCGAACGCTTTTCCATATTTTTGTTTTGCAAAATGCAGCTAATCCAAAAGGAACAACAAACTTTAACCTTTATTTTTCTGTTATTGCTGGTTTTCTCTTGAACACTCACTTACAACTGATGACCCCTTTCCCCTTAGGAAGATAAATAATCTCCCATGTCTCATTTTTATTCAAAGACTCCATTTCCCCCACCATTGCACCCACCCACTTATCTTTCTTCTAGCTAGCTATAACCTCTTGAAAGGTGGAATGGTCTCTAGAACTAGTAAGAAGTGCACATGCTTCCAATTATTTATACTCATATCTTTTTGATGGCTTGGTTGATTGATGTTATCTGTCACGTACAAGAATATAATCTTGTACTTCACATGAAACTTCATATCCATGGTTAATTTCAATATCAGAGTTTGGTTTCTCATGCGGTTCAAACATTACTTACATATTGTTCATTGGTGGCCGACCAACATCCACCTAAATAACCTATTTGCTAGTAGTTTATCCTTCATATGTTGACACATATGTTGTAACTGAATGCCTTAATATTAAATTCTCATGAAAAAACAACATCTTTGATCATTACCATCTTCTTTTTAATTAGATCACATAACTTAAAACCCTTCACGTCTTTTGCATAATCGATAAAGACACACTTCTTTAACTTTAGGTCAAGTTTGGGTCGATCTTCACTGGATATATGCACATATGTTGGACACCAAAAAATCCTTAAATTGTCAAGATCAATAGGATTACGTGTCCATATGTCATCTGAAACCTTCAAATCTAATGAAGCATGTGGTGACCTATTGATAAGATAACATGCCATGTTAATTGCCTCTGCTCAGAAACCTTTTGATAGTTCAACATTTAACAAGATACATCTTGCTTTTTCAGTTAGAGACCCCGTCTTTCTCTCTGACACTCCATTTTGTTGTAGTATCTTACGAACTGAGAAATCCCTTTGAATATCATGTTCTTCACATAACCTCTTGAAATTCAAATCAGTGTACTTAGTCCCAAAACCTGACCAAAAATACATGATTTTCTTCTTGTCTGATTCTTTACCTCTGCCTTCCACAACTTGAATTTCGTAAGGACTTCAGATTTCTACTTCAAGAAATAAACTCAAATTTTTCAAGAAAAATCATTTTTGAAAGTTACAGAATACCTGAAACTACCCATGAAAACCTTTTTGATAGATCCCCACACATCAGAATGCACATAGTCTAAAATTTCCTATGTTTTCTGCTTTCCGACCTTGAACCAAACACAACATTATTTTACAAGTACACAACACTTTTAGGAATTCATCTTGCAACTACTAACACCCTTTAAAAGATTTCTGTTATGAAGTTCAATCATGACCATAACACTAGTAACAGGTCTTGTCGCACACTGCATTGTATTTTTTTTGTCTCACAAAACTTATACCATTTGCATCTTACGTACTATTGCTTATGTATGTTTTTCTTTAAAAATTTTAAAGGAAAAACGACTTAGTTATTCTTTTAAGTAATATACTTTGTTGATGGTTGCAAGAGGAACAAACTCATATTAGAAATTTTAAATTATTTTTGATATAATATATTTTTATTGATGGATTCTAGAAGAATGAACTCCTAGAGGATACCAATTTGATATTTTACAAAATGATCAAATAAATTGACTTAAGTTTGAAATTGATGAGAAACACTTGACTATACTTCTGACTAAAGGACAACTTTTACCGATAGGTATCATAATGAGTCACATGAAAAATATTAAAAGCGTGTTTATTTTAGTTTTAAAAAAATAGATTTTTTTATATTTTTAAAAAAGATTTTTATGATTTTTTTAAATATTAAAAGTTTTTTTAATTCGTTTTTCAAAATCGAAAGATTAATTTTGACATTCTACAATATAAACATACATTATTGAAGATCAAAACATAGTCGAAATCACAATTTTTTCAAAAAATTATATTTTTAAAATAGTTTTTATGAAAAACTATTTGAAAATAATTTTATTTTTTTATTTTAAATTTGGAATCCAATTTTTTCTCTCAATAAAATAATAAAATATTTAAAAATAACATTCCAAGAATAACTATTCAAACCGATTTTTTATTTAAAATTTGTATGAAAAATTTCTTTATAAATTTTTTTCAACATTATGCAACACTATAAAAATTATTTTTAAAAATTAAAACAAATTGAAATCTAAATATTTGTTGTGAACCTCAATATAATTATAGATTATAGCGACAATACTCAAAAATCAAAATCTCCATTTGCTCTTGGCTAAATTATATTATATTGAAAGATTAGTTGGGCATAATGATTGATCCCCTCCCAACTTGTTGTACTAGACAAAAATAAAAAGGGGTTTGCATTTGATTTGAAGCTTGAGAGCGAGATAATAGGATATCGATATGCCTAACATTGTCCCTTTCGTAGCAAAATTTATATATTATGTCTATATCACCTTTTTCATGCACTTAAAGACATGTCAAAATCCTATAGTTGTGAATTCTTACATATTATGATACTGCTACTACTAATAATAAAAGATGGTAATTATCCTTGATAAAGTAGTTACTGAAATTACCAAAGCTTAATAAAGAGATGAATGTTAGATGAAAATAAAACAAATACTATCATCCAAAGGGGTTGTAATCAAATGTCACGTTCGAGTCACGAAACCAATTTGAGTGTGTGACATCATAGTCTTGGAAAAAGGAGATATGGTTGTTGGTGCTCACCATGTGCTGCTGCCTATATATGCAATCGACATGGATTTGTTGTCCTTTACAAAAGGTAAAAAGATATTTATATGTCACTTTATGAGAATTTTTTACCTAATACTAGTAGTAATAATCAACTTTCCCAACTTTTTTTCTTTCTAATATCCAAATTTCTTTCGTATATTCCCAATTAGCCATGTTCTAAATAAAAAAAATTCAAAGTCGTAGAAAAGAAATCAAATCAATTGACACGAGCCTTTTACATTCACAAGTGCATTCAATTGGTAGATACACTCTGCCTTATAAAGACACACCAATCTAAATGATGCGATTTGTTTGATGTTTAAAGGGTGTACCAATTGATTTTACACATATTTCTATTTTAAATTTTAATTTATATAATACAATATTATTATATAGTATTTTATATTATATTTTAATATAATACGTTAATTGGATCAGTGCGTATTTATAACAAAATTTTATATAAATAGAGGTGTCTTGTGAACCATTTTATCGTATATCTTTTTAATATCTTCTAATTTTTTTTTTCATTTGTTCTATTATTAGTATTATTAGGCATGTTTTTATTCAAGGACCAAACCTCACCTAAATATCCCTTTTATGGTTTATTGGAATTTCAACAAACTTTAGACTAACTTGAATCGATGGTACACAGATTTGAAAGAATTAGAAGAATATACAGATTTGTTTTATAGATATCTATTGTGGATGACAATTACAATATCCAACGTCGTTGGTGGACAGTTAAGAATGACAATTATGTTAGGAATATGATGCTGAATGCTCTTGATAGATCATATGATATTTTTAGGATTGTCGTATGTTATTAGATATTTTGCAGTGTTAAGTGTTTAAATTTGTTGTTTGTTTTATTGTGTTTATCTGTGTTAGTGTTCGTTTTATTGTAACTAAAAGTTGTTATCTATATTAAATTTGAATTATGCTAGAAATTTAACAATATAATTAATTAGTATCTAAAATTGGTTCCAACATTGGGACATAGTTTTTGTGTGTGACCGGGAAGACGACATATACCACACTTTCGTTCTATTTTGGCATGTAGTTTTCATTGAATAATTGCCCCGATTCTAACATTGAACTCCACTTTGAACCTCTATTAGCGAGCAATGCTCCAAATCTATAATAGGTTTCTCTCACCAACACAATTATGGATAGGTTTCTAGTGTCTTTAAAGACAAAGTTCATTGATTCTACAAGGTTTGTTGTCATGTGGCCCCACCCCCGACCCTCATCAAGTGCCATTGTCCACTTATCCACTAGAACGTTATCCAACCATCTTAAAGCCTCCACATTTGACAATCTTATTCTTGAGAAATAGATGCATGCTCGTTTGAAATCAAATAGAGGTTTGGTTGTAGAGCAACGTGTGTCCTCAGATTATTGAGAAATTAATTCCAATCCCCACTAGTCTCACCTTCAACCAGAGCAAAAGAAATTGAAAGATATCACTGTTAGCATCTTGTGTCACTACCATAAGTAATGTTCCCTTGTATTCCCCATACAACCATGTTCCATCAATTTGAATAATAAGTTTGCAGAATGCAAAACCTTTGAGCATAGTCAAAGTGCTCAAACGAGTCGATGAAATGTTCTAGTTACATTAACATAAGTTTTGTCATATGCATATGATGACATTATCTCTATAATTGCAATAGCTATGGGAATATATTTCTGAATTGCCACCAAATATTATGGAAGTTCGTCGTACGAAATTTCCCAATTTCCATAGACCTATTCAACTTCCTTAGTCCTTGTAACCCATGATTTCTTGTAAAAGGGAGTGTAATTGAATTGTGTAACAATATAGAGTTTATTGTACTCACTCTCAGTGATGGATCATTGCCTACAAGAGGCAAAATATCTTGACATATTAATTGAGAGTTTATTTTATGATGATCCCGTTAAGATTGGTGGTAGCGCAACTGTGAGGTGGATCAATATAACTTATTTCCCAAGTATAACTTCTCTTCATGTAAGAAGCTTCTAGGTAAAACATGTAAAACTCATTACGACAAATAACGGTGTACCTTCTCGCATTTGTGCAATCTACAGTATAATCATCAAAGTTTTCCATTTGAATTTTGTTTATAGTTCGCACACAATCAACTTTTATGCTGAAATTGTTTCCCCATTTTAACCCATCCTCCAACTACATAGACGAGTTGTACAAGAGATCCGAGGATGACTCATCTTCATTAAAATACAATTTTTTCATGTGCTAAGGGGGACAATATACACATCGTAAAGATAATGGCTCTTGATCGTCATGTTTAGAGTCACTATGTGCAAAGTACCCAAAGTTCTCAAACAAATTTAACATATGATTGCCATGTGACTCATTTTCTTCTTCATCATCAACGTCATCAATAGATGTCACTGAAGTTGGTAGTTTAGCTTGTTCAAAAATTAGAGATTGATCAAATATTTGAGAACCTATTATCTTCAATACACCATTTCTCATATTTTCCCATATTCACTCCATTTTTTACTCATCAACTTCAATATAAATATTATCCTTACTCACTTCATTTTCAAACTACAAAGCATTATACTCTTACCACTTATTTTACTCAATTATTCACTTATTCATTCAAAAATTACAAAATGGCTCTGTTAGACATGGGAGAAAAACATATAGGAACATTCAACAACATTTCTTCTTATTTAAGTTTTTATTTCACTTTGATTGTATTTTAATTTTCTAACTATAGATTTTAATCAATGTCATTATAACTTATTTATGCTTTCTTTTTAGGACACGAGAAAATTTCGTACTTGCACCCATGATTACGTACCACATGATAACTATATCCAACCTTATTTGGAGCGTGACGGTTTTTGTCATGTGATCAAATTCATGTCCTACGTTGTTGATGCTAAGTTTATCCTCGCTATCCTAGAAAGATGGAAATTAGAGACACACAGTTTCCATCTTCCAACCAGTGAATGTTTCATAACACTCGAGAACGTGTACATGTTGTTAGGCCTACCTTTTATTGGTAAGACAATATATGGAAAAACCAACTTAGTTGAGTCGATATCCAAGAAACTTTTGGGTTATCCATTGAGAGAAAATTATATGAGGGCCAGAGGTATGAAACTTGTGTGGCTTAAAATTTTACACAATTGTATGGTATTAACTGAAGAGTCTATCGAGAAAAAAACAATTAAAACTAGGATTTTTATAATGCTACTAATATGTTTATTTCCATTTCTAGATACTTATAATTATATTATACATATTATGTATTTACATTTGTCATGCAATATAGATAAAATAGGATCGTAAAGTTGGGATTCTGCTTGTTTAGCATGTCTCTATAGATCTTTATGTAAAACCTCAAAGGTAGTTTCATCTACTTTTGTTGGATGCGCTAATTCGCTCCAAGCACAAGGTTGGTTGAGAATGTCGTCCATTGCGCTTGTTAATCGCCACAACTTCAGATTTCAAGATGCAACAAAATAAGTTTATTACATCATAGATTTTTACATTTACTTAATTTATACTATTAAATCTAAATCATTTATTTCAATTTTTTGGTTTAGGTGGTCCACATGTGGGATGAATTACGATAGATGTCCTCGACAGTGCATCACAACTTATCAAAATTTCTTATATGACTTGGGGCAAATGGTTTATTACCACTAAACTATTCATTTAATAATAATTTAATTTTAATATTAAGTTTACTAAACTAACAAATACATTTTCCGCAAAAGTTCATTTGGAGGCCATATATGGGTTTAGAAGATTATCACGAAAGGAATTGTACTAGTAAAAAAAAGTACAGATGTGTGTGTTCCTCCTGCAAGGGTAGGGGACTTATAAGCCTAAGTAGGTATGTTACGATGTATGGTGGTTAGGGCATTCTCATGGAGGCGAGAATCCCTATACAATGGTGTTTTGTGGACCTGTTCACGTGAGGTGAGAGACCTTATTCTATAATGGTTGTTTATGTATAAGCGTGTGTGGGGGTGTGATTTGTATGGTTTAAGATATGTCCATTTCTCCTATTGGGGAAAGGTATTTATAGAGGCCTCATGGGCCTAGGATTTTCTTGGAAATGGTCATATTCTACCTAGTCAAAGACGGACCATTGAATCCCTATTTCCAAGGGGGACATGAGCCAGTTAGTGGCCCTAACTTCTCTCTTCCCAAGAAACATCGTATTCCATATTTCCCAAGATTAGACAATAGGAAAACCCTGGGGTGATGAGATGCTCTCCCTTGGAAGACATGTTGTCTTCACTTCTCCTAGGGTGATCTACATTCCTCACCCTAGGTGGATCATTTTAAAAATATAACACTACATAATCCCTGAAGCACTAGGCCTTTGATAAAGGACAAAGTGTTTTTAGATCGTGGCTCAAGAGGGTATCCCGAGGACTTACATTTCTTGAGGATGTATTCCCTCAAGAGAGAGTTTGATTAGCCTAGGGAACCTAAGTTCCTCGTGCAAAGTTATATGTGTCCCGAATGATAAGACTAACCAAGTCACTCACTTAGGGAACACGACAACAAACATGTATATTTTTTTAATATTATGAGTTTAATATTATTACGCAAATGCTAACCAACTTATTTACCATATCTTTCTATAATATTGTTTTATAGGGTAGAGTTTCTCATTGGAGACTCAAAAGCATATTGCATAGTAGCAGAGGAGATTTATGCAGATGCTGCGATGCAGTCAACACCATGTTGAAGTAACAACTAGGTGCAATTAGAGTATCATTTCAAAAAAGTGTTGTCAACATTGAGAAACAATATAATACTCCATTTTATTTGATTTTGTATGGCCCTGTCTCAACACAATGTATGCAACACATTATGAAATATTTTGAAAGAGTTAAAAGATTTGGTCCTAAAAAAGTTGCATGCAATTGCTTCGTTAAGACAACACATGGGTTATCGTATGCATGTGAACTTACAAATCTTCAAATACAAGCAGTGGCGGAACTGAGGGGGGACGTGGGAAGGCCACGGCCACCCCTTAACTTTTTTTTAATTCATATATATTAAATTACTAAAACAACCTTATTTTAAATTAAAATTAATTTTTATTTTTTCTTTTTCATTCAAAGTTAGGTTAAAATACAGATAAGGTAAAAAACTCCTACCTTTCCTTTCTTTCTCATATGGGTTTGCTACCGGCACCGGAATCGGAACAGATTAAAGTGATCAGCATCTAACAGGTAAAAAACATTATTCATTCTTCTTTTATAAAAAGTAACAAATTAAAGTGATTGCTTGATTTGTGTTTTTGAGATTTTTAGGATTCTTCTTTCTTGATGTGTTAAAATAATCTATATGAGGTTTATTAAGCCAATTCATAACACTGTAATTTACAAATATAGTTATACACTGTAATAAGGTTTATTTAATCATTGTTGCTGCTAATTTCTAATAGTGAAGTTACCGGTATTTGAAAATGGATTAAAGTTGATTAATTAAGTTTATTAATTTTTTTCTCTTTTAATTTTTATGTTCTCTAAATTGATTTTTGGATCTGATATGATATTATAGGAAGAGTAAAGATGAATAATAGGAAAATTGATTCTTTTTTCAAAAAGAAAGCATGTGAAATTGAAAGAGAAGAGAGAGATGAAGAAATTATAATTCCGACATCTGAATCTGAAACAGTTCTTGAGAATCCAACAATTGAAGAGCATCGTGGTTTTGAAAATTCTTTGGAACGCGATCCTGGAAAGCGTCCTCCGATTTGGCAATATCTACCAAATCAAGTGGATGCAATACGAAGAGCTTATCTAAAATGGGGTCCATATCAAATTCATTTAGAAAACTATCCTTTGTCCGGTAACGAGGATCATCCGAGAAGGTTTCAACATACTTAGTTTAGCATATTTCCATCATGGTTAGAATATTCACCATCTGAAGATGCCGCATATTGCTTATCGTGTTACCTTTTTAGCAAAAAACTAAGTGGACGTCCTGAATCACTTGTCTTTATTTCTATGGGTTTTAGAAATTGGAAGAAAGTTAGGAATGGAAAACATTGTTCCTTTCTTAAACACATAGGGAAGGATCCTTGCTCACCACACAACAATGCAATGAAATCTTGTCAAGACTTGTTGAATCAAGATGGTCATATTAGAAATGTTATTCAAGTGCAAAGTTCAAGTCAAAGAATAGATAATCGGTTAGGACTCAAGACTTCAATTGACACTGTTCGTTGGTTAACACTACAAGCTTGTGCTGTTAGGGGTCACGACGAAAGTAGCAAATCAAGAAATCAAGGTAACTTTCTTGAGTTATTGAAACTTTTAGCATCCTACAATGATGAAGTTGCAAAAGTTGTATTGGAAAATGCTCCACAAAATTGCGAGTATACTTCACATCAAAATCAAAAAGAGCTCTTGCAAATTCTTTATAGTAGGGTGAAAAAGAGTATTCGTGAGGAAATTGGTGATTCCAAATTTTGTATCTTGTTGATGAAGCTCGTGATGAGTCAAAAAAGGAACAAATGGCTCTTGTATTAAGATTTGTTGATAAAGTTGATTTAATACAAGAGAGATTTTTTTGATGTGGCACATGTTAAAGACACCACATTTTTAACTCTTAAGGAAGCAATATGTGATATACTTTCTCGACATAACCTTGATGTTTCTAACATTCGTGGCCAAGGGTATGATGGTGCTAGCAATATGAGAGGAGAATGGAATGGTTTACAAGCCCTATTTATGAAGGATTGTCCTTATGCATACTATGTTCATTGTTTTGCTCATCGATTATAACTTGCATTAGTTACATCATCAAGAGAAGTCAAACCTGTTCATAAATTTTTTGAGAAGCTGATCTTTGTTGTGAATGTTGTTTGTTCTTCTACAAAGCGTCATGATGAGTTACAAGCTGCCCAATTAGAAGAAATTTCTTATTTGTTAGAGATTGATGAGATTCTAACTGGTAAAGGTGCAAATCAAGTTGGTACATTGAAACGAGCTGGAGATACTCGTTGGGGATCACATTACGATTCAATTTCTAGTTTGATAAACATGTATGAAGCAACTTGTTTAGTTTTAAATTTTTTTGCAAAAGATAGAAGGAGTTATGCTACACGTGGGGATGCAGATAGTTGTTACAATTACTTGAATGCATTTGATTTTATATTTATTTTGCACTTGATGAAAGAAATCATGGGAATTACATATATGCTTTGTCAAGCCTTACAAAAAAAATCAAGATGTAGTTAATGCTATGAACTTGGTTCGTTCAACAAAACATCTTATTCAAGGTTTGAGAGAAAATGGTTGGGATATATTGTTTACTAAAGTGGTATTTTTTTGTGAAAAACATGATATTGAGATTCCTGATCTTAATGATGTTCATTCAACAATAAGATTTGGACGCTCCCGTCTTGAAGAGAATAAAGTCACAATTCAACATTACTTTAAAGTTGAAATCTTTTTCACTACCATTGACAAACAGTTACAAGAGTTGAATAGCAGATTCAGTGAGCAGGCAATGGATTTGTTAACTCTTTCTTGTTCTTTATATCCTAAGGATGGATATAAAGCTTTTAGCATTGATACTATTTGTTCTTTAGTTGAAAAATATTATCCTATGGATTTTAGTGATCAAGAGAAGAATAATTTACAATTTCAACTCCAACATTTTCTATTTGTTGCTCGTCAAGCATCAAACTTGAATAATTTATCAACTATTCAAGAACTATGTTCATGTTTGGTTGCATCTGGACAGGCTGAAACTTACTTCTTGATTGATAGACTACTTCGTCTTATCATGACTCTTCCCGTTTCTACGGCCACAACTGAGAGGTCTTTTTCAGCAATGAAAATTATTAAGACTAAGTTGAGAAACAAGATGTATGATGGGTTTCTTGGAGATAGCATGACAGTATATATTGAAAGGGAGATTAGTGCAATCATTAGTTCGGAGTCAATTATTGACGATTTCAAGTCACTCGGAACGCGTAAAGCATTACTTTAAGGTAGTTTTAAGTCATGTAATTTAAATTTTTAGTAATTAACTTTGTATTTATTTTAACTTTAATGTTTTATTTAAAATACTATTTACATTTTATTTATAATCTTTATTTTACGTTAGCGGCCATCCCAAATTTTTTTATCTGGCTCCGCCACTGAATACAAGGTGATCATGTTACATTGGAATCAATTCACATGTTTTGGAGTAGGTTACACATTAAGAGAATGAAGTCATTGAAGAAGGAAGTAGGACACAATTGGGCTTAAACAATGAATGTGAAGAGTTGAAGAGGTATTTCAACACCTTAGATATTTTTAGTTAGATAATGATGAAGAAAAAGGTGAGTGAACTTACATATCCATGTACAACTTCTATGTGTCCTCCACCGGTGAAGTACAAGCCAAAAAGGGAGCCAAGAAAATTAAAAGGGGGCAAGATAGTGATGTGAATTTTGATCCTTCACATTGAGAGTATGTTGATGTCTCACTAGAAAGTCAAATGTCACAAGGTGAACCTGGGAAGTCAAACGTCACAATGTCACATGGAAGTCAAATGCCACAAAGTAAAAGGTGTTCTATGACATAGTTTCATAAGTTATGAGTTCATTTCGAATCTTTAATGGGTGTTCAATGATGTGACAAATGAATGATGATTCTTGACATGGATTATCCCATTTCAAATGATGATTCTTGACAAATGAACAAGTGTTGTGTGGACCTGTTCACGTGAGGTGAGAGACCTTATTCTATAATGGTTGTTTATGTATAAGCGTGTGTGGGGGTGTGATTTGTATGGTTTAAGATATGTCCATTTCTCCTATTGGGGAAAGGTATTTATAGAGGCCTCATGGGCCTAGGATTTTCTTGGAAATGGTCATATTCTACCTAGTCAAAGACGGACCATTGAATCCCTATTTCCAAGGGGGACATGAGCCAGTTAGTGGCCCTAACTTCTCTCTTCCCAAGAAACATCGTATTCCATATTTCCCACGATTAGACAATAGGAAAACCCTGGGGTGATGAGATGCTCTCCCTTGGAATACATGTTGTCTTCACTTCTCCTAGGGTGATCTACATTCCTCGCCCTAGGTGGATCATTTTAAAAATATAACACTACATAATCCCTGAAGCACTAGGCCTTTGATAAAGGACAAAGTGTTTTTAGATCGTGGCTCAAGAGGGTATCCCGAGGACTTACATTTCTTGAGGATGTATTCCCTCAAGAGAGAGTTTGATTAGCCTAGGGAACCTAAGTTCCTCGTGCAAAGTTATATGTGTCCCGAATGATAAGACTAACCAAGTCACTCACTTAGGGAACACGACAACAAACATGTATATTTTTTTAATATTGTGAGTTTAATATTATTACGCAAATGCTAACCAACTTATTTACCATATCTTTCTATAATATTGTTTTATAGGGTAGAGTTTCTCATTGGAGACTCAAAAGCATATTGCATAGTAGCAGAGGAGATTTATGCAGATGCTGCGATGCAGTCAACACCATGTTGAAGTAACAACTAGGTGCAATTAGAGTATCATTTCAAAAAAGTGTTGTCAACATTGAGAAACAATATAATACTCCATTTTATTTGATTTTGTATGGCTCTGTCTCAACACAATGTATGCAACACATTATGAAATATTTTGAAAGAGTTAAAAGATTTGGTCCTAAAAAAGTTGCATGCAAATGCTTCGTTAAGACAACACATGGGTTATCGTATGCATGTGAACTTACAAATCTTCAAATACAAGCAGTGGCGGAACTGAGGGGGGACGTGGGAAGGCCACGGCCACCCCTTAACTTTTTTTTTAATTCATATATATTAAATTACTAAAACATCCTTATTTTAAATTAAAATTAATTTTTATTTTTTCTTTTTCATTCAAAGTTAGGTTAAAATACAGATAAGGTAAAAAGCTCCTACCTTTCCTTTCTTTCTCATATGGGTTTGCTACCGGCACCGGAATCGGAACAGATTAAAGTGATCAGCATCTAACAGGTAAAAAACATTATTCATTCTTCTTTTATAAAAAGTAACAAATTAAAGTGATTGCTTGATTTGTGTTTTTGAGATTTTTAGGGTTCTTCTTTCTTGATGTGTTAAAATAATCTATATGAGGTTTATTAAGCCAATTCATAACACTGTAATTTACAAATATAGTTATACACTGTAATAAGGTTTATTTAATCATTGTTGCTGCTAATTTCTAATAGTGAAGTTACCGGTATTTGAAAATGGATTAAAGTTGATTAATTAAGTTTATTAATTTTTTTCTCTTTTATTTTTATGTTCTCTAAATTGATTTTTGGATCTGATATGATATTATAGGAAGAGTAAAGATGAATAATAGGAAAATTGATTCTTTTTTCAAAAGGAAAGCATGTGAAATTGAAAGAGAAGAGAGAGATGAAGAAATTATAATTCCGACATCTGAATCTGAAACAGTTCTTGAGAATCCAACAATTGAAGAGCATCGTGGTTTTGAAAATTCTTTGGAACGCGATCCTGGAAAGCGTCCTCCGATTTGGCAATATCTACCAAATCAAGTGGATGCAATACGAAGAGCTTATCTAAAATGGGGTCCATATCAAATTCATTTAGAAAACTATCCTTTGTCCGGTAACGAGGATCATCCGAGAAGGTTTCAACATACTTAGTTTAGCATATTTCCATCATGGTTAGAATATTCACCATCTGAAGATGCCGCATATTGCTTATCGTGTTACCTTTTTAGCAAAAAACTAAGTGGACGTCCTGGATCACTTGTCTTTATTTCTATGGGTTTTAGAAATTGGAAGAAAGTTAGGAATGGAAAACATTGTTCCTTTCTTAAACACATAGGGAAGAATCCTTGCTCACCACACAACAATTCAATGAAAGCTTGTCAAGACTTGTTGAATCAAGATGGTCATATTAGAAATGTTATTCAAGTGCAAAGTTCAAGTCAAAGAATAGATAATCGGTTACGACTCAAGACTTCAATTGACACTGTTCGTTGGTTAACACTACAAGCTTGTGCTTTTAGGGGTCACGACGAAAGTAGCAAATCAAGAAATCAAGGTAACTTTCTTGAGTTATGGAAACTTTTAGCATCCTACAATGATGAAGTTGCAAAAGTTGTGTTGGAAAATGCTCCACAAAATTGCAAGTATACTTCACATCAAAATCAAAAAGAGCTCTTGCAAATTCTTTATAGTAGGGTGAAAAAGAGTATTCGAGAGGAAATTGATGATTCCAAATTTTGTATCTTGTTGATGAAGCTCGTGATGAGTCAAAAAAGGAACAAATGGCTCTTGTATTAAGATTTGTTGATAAAGTTGATTTAATACAAGAGAGATTTTTTTGATGTGGCACATGTTAAAGACACCACATCTTTAACTCTTAAGGAAGCAATATGTGATATACTTTCTCGACATAACCTTGATGTTTCTAACATTCGTGGCCAAGGGTATGATGGTGCTAGCAATATGAGAGGAGAATGGAATGGTTTACAAGCCCTATTTATGAAGGATTGTCCTTATGCATACTATGTTCATTGTTTTGCTCATCGATTGCAACTTGCATTAGTTACATCATCAAGAGAAGTCAAACCTGTTCATAAATTTTTTGAGAAGGTGATCTTTGTTGTGAATGTTGTTTGTTCTTCTACAAAGCGTCATGATGAGTTACAAGCTTCCCAATTAGAAGAAATTTCTTATTTGTTAGAGATTGATGAGATTCTAACTGGTAAAGATGCAAATCAAGTTGGTACATTGAAACGAGCTGGAGATACTCGTTGGGGATCACATTACGATTCAATTTCTAGTTTGATAAACATGTATGAAGCAACTTGTTTAGTTTTAAATTTTTTTGCAAAAGATAGAAGGAGTTATGCTACACGTGGGGATGCAGATAGTTGTTACAATTACTTGAATGCATTTGATTTTATATTTATTTTGCACTTGATGAAAGAAATCATGGGAATTACATATATGCTTTGTCAAGCCTTACAAAAAAAATCAAGATGTAGTTAATGCTATGAACTTGGTTCGTTCAACAAAACATCTTATTCAAGGTTTGAGAGAAAATGGTTGGGATATATTGTTTACTAAAGTGGTATTTTTTTGTGAAAAACATGATATTGAGATTCCTGATCTTAATGATGTTCATTCAACAATAAGATTTGGACGCTCCCGTCTTGAAGAGAATAAAGTCACAATTCAACATTACTTTAAAGTTGAAATCTTTTTCACTACCATTGACAAACAGTTACAAGAGTTGAATAGCAGATTCAGTGAGCAGGCAATGGATTTGTTAACTCTTTCTTGTTCTTTATATCCTAAGGATGGATATAAAGCTTTTAGCATTGATACTATTTGTTCTTTAGTTGAAAAATATTATCCTATGGATTTTAGTGATCAAGAGAAGAATAATTTACAATTTCAACTCCAACATTTTCTATTTGTTGCTCGTCAAGCATCAAACTTGAATAATTTATCAACTATTCAAGAACTATGTTCATGTTTGGTTGCATCTGGACAGGCTGAAACTTACTTCTTGATTGATAGACTACTTCGTCTTATCATGACTCTTCCCGTTTCTACGGCCACAACTGAGAGGTCTTTTTCAGCAATGAAAATTATTAAGACTAAGTTGAGAAACAAGATGTATGATGGGTTTCTTGGAGATAGCATGACAGTATATATTGAAAGGGAGATTAGTGCAATCATTAGTTCGGAGTCAATTATTGACGATTTCAAGTCACTCGGAACGCGTAAAGCATTACTTTAAGGTAGTTTTAAGTCATGTAATTTAAATTTTTAGTAATTAACTTTGTATTTATTTTAACTTTAATGTTTTATTTAAAATACTATTTACATTTTATTTATAATCTTTATTTTACGTTAGCGGCCATCCCAAATTTTTTTATCTGGCTCCGCCACTGAATACAAGGTGATCATGTTACATTGGAATCAATTCACATGTTTTGGAGTAGGTTACACATTAAGAGAATGAAGTCATTGAAGAAGGAAGTAGGACACAATTGGACTTAAACAATGAATGTGAAGAGTTGAAGAGGTATTTCAACACCTTAGATATTTTTAGTTAGATAATGATGAAGAAAAAGGTGAGTGAACTTACATATCCATGTACAACTTCTATGTGTCCTCCACCGGTGAAGTACAAGCCAAAAAGGGAGCCAAGAAAATTAAAAGGGGGCAAGATAGTGATGTGAATTTTGATCCTTCACATTGAGAGTATGTTGATGTCTCACTAGAAAGTCAAATGTCACAAGGTGAACCTGGGAAGTCAAACGTCACAATGTCACATGGAAGTCAAATGCCACAAAGTAAAAGGTGTTCTATGACATAGTTTCATAAGTTATGAGTTCATTTCGAATCTTTAATGGGTGTTCAATGATGTGACAAATGAATGATGATTCTTGACATGGATTATCCCATTTCTTCTAAATACAATGTGATATTGGTCTCGTTGTCTCGTAACCTTAAAACCACTTTCTTCCCACTTATGTTATTTTCGTCCATGTCATCGAGTAAACATAAACTCATTGTAGTTGGTTTTATCAGCAACAATCATCGAGTTCATGTGAAGCTGAAATCTGATTGTCCACTGTCTTTTGTCACTGACCACTGAGAGAGAACTATTGTGAAGATGTAAGAGTATGGGAAACAACGTGTGCGATACATATAAGATATTGAAAAAAGGTAGTCAGACAGTCAACTTGATTTTACTTGTATTAATACTTTTGTTTGAAATGTCTTGTTAGATGTAAGTTATGTTAGGTTATGTTATGTTAAGTGGAGCTAAGATATGTTCATGACAATAAATATTAGCCTACCAAAATTTTAAAATATCTGGGACACTCGTACATGATACCCCATGTTTCAAAATATCAAGTATTAATTTACAATGAATACCATCAATTTAGAAATGTCCTGTAAAAGCATATATGTTGACACTAGGGACGGAGCTACTTTATAGCAAGGGTGGACTCATGCCCCCACCGTAATGATCACTTATTCAATATTTAATATTATAAGTAATATATTAATATATTAATTATATTAAAAGTTAGGAAGAAAATTTTATAATGACCCCCACTTAAAAAATAATATTGAATAATTTAGTTTCTCACACACATCAATTATCCACTGCATTTAAAATATCCAATTGTTTGCTTTTTTTATTTAAAAAATAATTAGTTTTATATAATAAATAAAATAAATGTTTTAAATAAAATTTAAAAAAATCAGATTTTCTTTTCTTATTCCTATTAATCATCTTTGACTCTTTTCAAGTATAAACAAATCATTTTTCATATTCGTCTTCTCTCACTGCAAAGTGCATATCTATTATTGGTTTATTCTCCATTGTTGTTCTTTTAAAATGTAAAATTTTTAATTTTAATCTTTATGAATTTATAATTTATTTTTATTATTGTAATAAGAGTAAAAATATATTATTACCTTATTGAGTTTGAGATTTTGTTAATGATAGGAAATTTAATTTTAGTGTTTTGTTGTGTTTATTTAAAATTGTTGTATTTGTATTAATTTTATAGTATTAGTATGAACTTTCTGAATATGATTTTAATTGTGATTTTTTTGTTATTTTTAGTAATAAACAATGGAAAAATATTTCAAAAAAAAAAATCATCAGAGCAATCATCAACTTCTAATCTTCAAACACATAATGTATACTTATATTTTTTATTGATGTTTAAAATGAGAAAATCATTCAACATTTTCAGTACATGAAAAATCGTAAAGAACAATTATAATGTATATTTATACTTTTGAAAATGAAATATTATATTTATATTGACCCCGCTACTCAAAATTTTCGGCTTCGTCCCTGGTTGACACTAGATACTTACAGAGATACGATAGAAATGCAAGAAACTTTTCCATAAATCCCATATACTATTAAAACTCTGGTAAAAACTCATATATTTCATATCAAATTTTTTAAATATTTGATAAAAATGCACCAAATATATAAGTTTTATCAGATATTTCTGAAAAAGACCAAATTGATAATATAGACTCATACATTTAAAAAAAATACAAATTAATTGTAAAAATCTGGAAAATTCCAAAACATATTCAAATCAATCCATTTATTTTGCAAAAATCCAAAAAAAAGAGAATTTTTGAATTATAGGAATATTTTGATCTTATTACCCCACTTGTGGGGTGCCTCCTTGTGCCTAGTAAAATTTTGGTATTTTTTTAATGCACCCTATATGTTACTTAGGCACCATGAGAAAATATTTAAATATCCCCAGATTCTAGAGATGCATCTTTGGACGCAATCAATTCTTAGTTAACATTAAAATATTTTGGAGATGCATATTCAGATTTATTTCAGAGATGCATCTCCGGAATTTTTTAGACCTTACATCGCACCAGAATCCTTCTCCTTCCTCATTTTTGATATTTCTCAAAACTTCTTTAAACTCTCAAAATTTTTCTCATCACCAAGTCCAAAATCAAACAACCAAGCTCAAAGGATCTTCAATCAACATTAAAATCATCATCCAACACTGAAGCAAAGTGAAGAATTGTAAGCTTTTTGATGTTTTGAATAGTTTTTGAGTTTTTGTGTAAATGAGTAGAAATTGATTATTAAGGTTATAAATGAGTAGAAATTGCATGAATGATATTTTAGACATAGTGTAAAACATATTTGTTGGCTGAAAATGATGATCAAAACAATATTTTTTGTGTTTGCATGTGTCCACTGGTGCCATTGATGCACCTGCTGACTTGTAGGAAATTATGGTGATGCATATCTAGAATTTTTCAACGTTTAAGTTTTCTAGTAACCAAAATGCATCTCCGAAATTTTCTCAGTCTTTTTTTTCTTGCTTGTAATGTTGCTTGCTTGCACTAGTTGTCTGGTTTACTTTAACTTACAAGCATTATGACTAATATACACGATATGCTGAGGCACATGAGGGTTGCACAACATGCATCAGTGCGACAGGAGAAACATCAAGTTTTGAAGGCTCATGTTCCCCCTGGCCATGCGGAATACTTATGGGGATCATGCTACTCCTCATGTTTCTCTACATTCTTCTTCCCATAGGAGACAAGTTTCACCTACCGGCGCATCACTCCTTCCATCTCCCTGCAGGTGCCAGGTTTCACCTATTCAGGCACTAGAGGTACCCGAGTCACCAGTGGTACTGAAGGCACTTCCTACTACTGATACTATTGAGCCTGTGCCACCTCCTACTGCTGATGCCGCTGAGCCCGTGTCACCTCCGACCGGTGAGGTTGTTGATCCAGAGAAATTTAAAGGAGGCTTTATAGAGTTGTCACTATTGCCTATGTACCCAGACCATACTGCTAAACATATCTAGGATGAAGAGGTAGAATTAGTTATATTCATTCATTTTAATCTATGTTTATTTTAATTGACAAGTTTTTGACATTGATTTTTATTTTCTGCAGGACCGTGATCCACTGAAGTTTATTAACCATAGGCGGAAAATTATTGGCTTACCTCAGTCGAATGAGGATTATTTTCAGGAAACTTTGTCCCTTTCTGGGATGGAGGACTTGTGCATGATCAATTATATTACGGTCAACTACATGATGCTTAATACATTCATGGAGAGATGACACTCAGAGACCTCGTCATTTTGCCTCCCGCTTGGGGAGATTGTTAGACTATGGCACGGATCTAGAAGGGGGGGGGGGGGGGAGGGTTGAATAGATCCCAATTAAAAACTTGAGTCGGCGCTACCAATTTAAAATTGGTTTTGAAAAATTGTTTTAAGTGCGGAAGCAGCCGAGGAAAATTTTAGTCTAAAACGAACCGTTATTGGAAAACCGGATATGCGTTAAGCTAATGGATTAGAGATAAAGTGAAATACAAATCACTACACTAATTGCACAATCAATGATATGTTTCACTTACTAGGAATCCTAGTTCCAATGATCCAAAATACCAAATCAAACTAGTTACAAACTTAAGACAACTTTGGTTTAGGCAATTTCTCAAACACTTGGTGTGCATGAACACTCCAAGTGATATTTGTGTTGAGTAAGTAATTCAAATTTATCTAGTACAATATACTATTGTACTTTGGATTCAAACAGCAGTTTTAATTTCTTACTCAACTTATATCAACGTTTGGTAAAATGGCTTAAACTAAAATCACTTAATTTTTTTTAAGCTGAAAAGCGATTATGCAGAAAATTAAAGAAGACAGAGATTTGATGAGGCAGTTCCCCCGCCGTCCTCGCTTCGGGGTATGTCTGCCCTCAATTCTAAACTTAGAATTGAGATGATTTAATTAGATATCACCTGTGAAATTTAACCGTTTATACAAGGATTGCAAAGCAAGTAAACAACAGAACTCCCAATGTGTTGAATGATGCTTCCTATCCTTGCTCCTTGATTCAAGATGAATCAAGACCTTCGATCGTTGTTGCTAGACCTCCGATTCCAGCCACTTTGTTGAAGAATCTTCCGTTCTTCAAACCCTCGGCCCGGCTGATCTCAAACACAACGAATCGAACCCGAATCCTTCACTTCAATATCACCGAATCCGCTACTAGACTGATGAAGACTTCCTCTTCTCAATCACCTTCGCTCAGCTGAATATTGATGAAGCAATTCGTCCAAAAACCCCCAAACACAAACCGGTATTGGAGGACAAAACCCTAACGGTTTTATTCAAGAAAGAACCTGCCACAAGCTTCAACCCGAACCGGATTCTCCAATCTCAGCTTCGAACCTTATCACCTTTAACCGATCACGAAGCACATCAAAAATGGTTGTGTGTAGTTGATGTGTTGTGAAATGTTGAGGATGAAGATGATGAATCTTGGACACCTTTTTCACTCTTTCTTGTTTCCTTGAACACTTGAATTCAAATTGACAAATGTTAGTTGATAAAAGTGTTTTGACTTCTATTTATAGTAACTAGCAAACCAACCAAAAATAACAGCTTTTCAAACAGTGGAAAGTACTCAGAAAACTGAGTTTACGCACGAGCGGTCGACCATAGGTCGGCGTGCGCTGACCCGTGGGAAATGCGCCGACCCCTATGGTCGACTCAAAGATTTCATGCGCTGGCCCGTGGATAGCATCACTATGCCATGCGCCGACCTGTGGTCGACACAAGTGTTTTATGCGCTGACCCGTGAGCTATGCGCCGACCCTTATGGTCGACTCAAGCACGCATGTGCTGACCAATCTCCAATTTGTCTGAATTATGCGCTGACCCGTGAGCTATGCGCCGACCCTTGTGGTCGACTCAAGGTCTTCAAATCTGCAAAAATTTGTGTTTTGTGATTTTCATGCATTTCGTCATGATCACACTTTGTCCACATATGTTTTTAAGAATTATAACAGATTTAGGTAAGCATAGGAAAGGATATGATAGGTAATGTGTTGCATTTGTTTGTAGACGTGCATGGTGGTCATTTGTCATCATCGAAACTTGCGATCGTATGTTGTCTGACTCTTTGCCTTTATAGAGATGTCTATCACACTCGACGACGTGTCGTGTTTGCAACATATTCTGATAAAGGGGAGACTTCTAGATCACGTGAGGATTACCAAAGACGAGTCACTCAAGATGATGGTAGATTATCTAGGGGCTGACCCAATGGAGGCGAAAAAGGAGTTGGATAGAACCAGGGAGCTCTTTCTAGGTTTGAATACCTGAAAAAGGTATATACAGATGAGTTATAGAGAGCACATCAGGCCACATGTGATGATTGGATGGTTGGCATGCGAATCACGTCTCATTTCTCATCATCTTCCCGAGCGCGTCATGCGGTAGTTTGGCTATACTCTAACCATTCCTAGACATCATGTTGTATCTGTTCCTCCTACTTTGACACGTAGATAGATGGATGCCATGTTTGATGATTATGAGAGTCATCTGGTACTGAAGGAGGCACGTAGTACCATAGATGTGAGCGGCTAGAGTTACGTCGATGGGTACACCATGTAGTTCTTCAGGGTGTCACATTCGTATATGGTGCAGGCTGCTCCAGAAGATCCACCGAGGCCAACTCATCAGGAGATACTAGAGAAGGAGTAGACACAGTTAGATCATGCTAAGGATGTTTTGCCTAGATGTCGTCGCATAGTGTAGATTGTGTAGACAGACATTAACAGAGGTATCTTCTTTGATGGGTCTGATGTGAGACAGATCCTAGATGCCATCATGATGGAGACACTGGGGACATTGATGTACTAGAGATAGCGCCAGAGGACCGGGGGGGGGTGATGGTCGAGGAGTTGAGGAGGCAGAGGAGATATAGTCTGACATACACAATGGTGCAATAGTATATAGTAGTTGTACTATGAATTATATTTTATTTTCACTTCTTGCTACTTTATCGTTGTATTCAGCTTTATTTATATATGACATTTTGACCATCTGATTTTATATACTTCATTTTTTTGAATATGGATTATATGGTTTATATACTTCATCTGAATATAAATAAATAAAACATAAAATGTACAATTCTGTTCTGATAGATTACAAAGATACATCTCCAAAAAATGAACGGAGATGCATCTCCTGTAAAATGACTTTTGAGTGCAATACATTGTATATGTTTTAAATTGTTACACAGATGCATCTCCGATTCATTTAACATTTTAAGGTGCGTCCGAAGATGTACCTCCAGAATCTAGAAACATTTAAGTATTTTCACGTGGTGTCTAAATAACATATAAGATACATTAAAAAATTTCTTAGAATTTTATAAACTCCATACAATTCTTTCCCGACCATCTTGTTTTCATACTCGATATGAATATATGGACATTTCTATAAAAAAAGAAAATCATTTTCGATAAATAAAATTTTGATATTATTTTGGTAAATGTCAATTTAGTATTAATTTTCAAAATATACTTAAAAAAAAAGTGAATATGTTCAAAATTATCCTTTAAAAAATATAAACAACGAAAGTTATTGATAGAATATTATAAAGTATGTTATAATAGTCTTTTAATAAAAGATATTATAAAATGTTCTAACAGTTACTTTTAAAATGTCACTTAGTTATTTCTACCTAATGTATCTTATGTTAGTTAGTTGTAATCCATGAAATTTCATTCAACAGTATTGACAGTTTCACATGTTTCAGTTTCAACAAATGAATTAACCAAAGGGTGCTTTTGTTAAGTACTAATAACTTCCAACACATCTGAAACTAGTTTGGGTAGTCAAACAGAAGTCTGCATCATTTTCTCCGTCGTGGATCCCGACTAAGCCCGTATTTATGCACCAATCACAAGTGAGGTTTCATTAGACATAGATGAAGAGGAGAAGGAAACTGCCCTTTTCAGCCATACTGAGAAGCTTGCTGATGCCTTTGGACTAATCACTATTCCCCTATCTTCTCCATTCAGAATAATAATATACACACTATTTTCATACTTCACTCTGCCTCTATTTTGTGACTCAATCAGTGACTTGAACATTAAAGTGCTAATCTTACCGATGCACTACGCGCTGTCGCACCGGAGACTTGGACCACCGCATCAGGAGTCCACCACCACAATTCAACCATAACTCTAGTTCCCACGCGGAATAGAAAAGTTATTTCATCAATTGTTTTTGCTTGCAACCTTCACCATTATTGTTTCAGGTAGAAGTAGAATTTGCCAATGGTAGTGTATTCAAGTTGTCTGCTGAATTTCTCAGAAGAAGTAGCCCTGAAGTTGATGAAAAATCAGATCAATTAGAGGTGAAAATGTAAATTCATCACATATTAGATTTAGTAAGATTATACTTTGTAAGCGCTCATTTTCTGAAATTTTTTATTTGAAATATGTAGATTGATTTGATTCTTTTCTAATGATACTTCTATTACACTCTACTGAAGAAAGAAGAGTTAGTTGAACATGGTTAGTAACAACTGCCACATGTCAATTTTAGTTAGAGAGCTAGTTACTACCGCTGTAATCCTCAATTTCTTTTTCTGATATCACATCCCTTTTCCCTTGTATATAATTGAAAATGAATTCATTCTGTTCTATTACCAGATTTTCATCACTCTTGTGAATTTTATTATAACTTCCTTTGTTAATGATCCCATTGAATTTGGTGATATGATGGTGGTGTCATGTAGGAACCAGTAGGAAATTATGGTTCTACAGTCCCCATTAAGAATGATAGGCCCGTTAAAAGGGAAAGGAGGTGAGGGGAAGCATGAATGGCATGAGTGTTGGGTTAAGCTTGAGCATACCAGATTGGCTCTATAAAACACTGATACAAAGTATACAGAAACTCAGGAAAAAAGATAGAAAGTGGTCATTTATTGAATAAAGTAATTGAAGGTGAACGATTACAATGCAACCAGAGAATAGAGTAATTAAAGCTCGCCTTGATAGGAATTTTTATATCCTCCATGGAATTTATAACGAAAGAGATGATGGCAGAGTTTGAATTTCTTAAACTTTATTGGTCGTTTGTAGATACAGGATATCCGTTGGAAGGGAGGCTCAAACATTTTTTAAATTGATCTCGATGGATTTGCTAATGAAAAACTAATTCAACAACCCTCCAATGGAAGGATGTTGATTTCTATTCCTTTTACGGTAGATTTTAAAGATGAACCTTGAATAGTTAGGTTGGAGTAGAACTTTCTCACAAAATTTGGAAACATTCGATTGGGTACTTTTGTGAAAAACTTTCTTAGCAATCCTTAACAAATATGAATGTATGTTTTGAAATTGTTGAAGAAATTTTCCTTCATAACAGCAGATCAAATCACTTTTCTGTTGGACATCAGGCTCCTTTCTTGGTTTTTTGATGTTATACCTTGCACAAAAAGTACTCTTAATGAAGAATCCTTGGATTAAAGGAATTTTGATGAGGCCATGAGTGATGATACTTACGGTGTAGAGTGAGACTCATACAAGTACACAAGATTAGAAAAGAAAAGTATGAGATGTAGAAGAAAAGAATATAGTTACTTATTTACCGTGTTTCTTTTAGCGGTTTGAGTGTACTAAAGTTTCACAAAATCAATGAAGATCCGGCCTAGAAAATATGAGAAGAAAAAGTTTCCAAAATAGGTTATATAATTAATTAGATTGAGACCCTAATTGATTAGATCACGGTGATATTGAAGATCTTGCACGAATATTGTTTTGTTTGAAGACGAAGATTAAATCTGATTTAGTCTGAAATTTAAAGTGCGTAGGTTATCTAATGGATTAGGCTCTTACTTTTTAGTCTCCTTGATGATTTTGGACATTGGATTGAATTTTAATTTTGTCACACTGCTTTTTGCACCCTTACTTAATTTGTTTACACCCCTTTCTTGACAAATGCAAAAAGCTCATGCATTTTATTAATGAAAATAATTTTAAATTGATGGTCAAGTGATAAAAGTGCTTATTTAAAGGATTAATTAGAATTTTCTAAGTATTAAACCTTTAAACTGTGTACTTCCTTATTTATCAAGTGATATTTGAGTTTACTGATATTTGATAATGATAAGTTTTGGTGCAATATGATAATATAAATCCTATAAGTAGAATTTCTTTCCTTTCAAAATATGGTAAATCACAATGTATAACTTTGAGAACTATCACTTTATTTGAATATGCAAAGTAATGCACAGTTCTTGAAGAAATGAAAATCGGATGTAGTGAAATACTCAAGAAAGAATTTTGAAAAAGGTGTAATTTAATCAAAGAATATACTTTCTATTTATGTGGCAACACACACCTTTTCAATCAAGATATAACTCTTGAAAAATATGATAAGGTGTGATTTTAATTGGGAAAGATGCATAAAAAGGTGCCATAAAAGATGTAGAAAGAAACAATATTTTTTAGAATTTTACAGTGTCAATCGATTGATCCTTTGAAATGTTTGAAAAAATTGAATTTAAAACTAGTGAAAATCGATTGTGCAACCCATGAAATTGATTGTTAGACTTAAAAAGTTTACAAATTCGTCTGATGACAATCGATTGATGCTCCCATGCAATCAATTGTCTTGCTTAAATAATGGGTTTTCATTTTTAAAAAATTGCAAAATTTTTCTAAGTACAAAATGCTAAGTTATGAATTTTAGAGAGATGACATGGATTGATTTTAGATGGTTTGAGCACTTAAGGTTATATATAAATATGAAATACCATATTTACCATTTTATTCAATCATCCATCATAGAGCCATTTGAGAAGGTTATATATAAATATGAAAAACAATATTTACCATCTTATTCAATCATCCATCATAGAGCCATTTGAGTAGCATTTTCCATTTTTTAGCATTTGACAATTTACTTCACATTATGGATTGTCTTCATCAAAGTCATCTTCATTGGAGGCTTGACTTTACACCTTGCTCTTTCTTCTCTCAAATATTCCACTCGATGAAACTTCTTTATCATATTCTTTCTTGATGAAGTTCCTCCGTTTGATGTTGAATCCTTAGATGATTATTCAACCACGAAGACTCTTATTTTAAAGGAGATTGTTGGCGTTTATTTGTCTTCACAAGAGTTTGTTGATGAGGTTGCTAGAGATGCTTCTAGATTTTATCCCATGCCTTCTTCCCTTAATAATTGAATCAACTCACTTGATTTCTCGTCAATTTCTTCCTTCTTAGATTTTTCCTTAAAATCTTAAGCATTCTTATCTCTCGATTTAAAGATTGAATTAAGTATTTGATTCTAATTCTTTATTCTTAGATATTTGTTAACGTCAAATATTTTAAAATTATTTCCAAAATATCTAAGGTTTTAAAAACACTTATGAAGGAGAAATTCATATACTTCGCCTCGAGTCTTCATTCTCTCTTATTTGATGCTTGGAGAAACTCCATAGATCATTTAAAGAATGTATCACATTTACTTGGTGGATTTACAATTATGCTTGGAGAAACTCCATAGATACATGACTAAGTATTTTTTGTTTTTAAAATCAATTTCAAACTTTCTCTTCTAGTCTACGGTCCAAAGAAAATCTGGTTTATCTACTACTTCACCATTTATGTAGTTTGTAGGGATAAACAGGTGGTTGATTATAGTTTCCCACAATTTAAAATCAAAACTTTGAATGAATATTTTCAATATAAATTTTCATAATTCAAACCTATCAATATTAAATGGTGGAGGTGTCTTTAGGAAAATTATCTTGTTAAAGACAATGTTGGAAGTCATCCTCCTCTGGAGACGATTAGTCTTTAAACACGAGTTAAGCTATAATATCACATGTTGAACACATGACTCCATATACAAGAGGAAGGGGATGATTTATAGAAGTTTGAAAAACGATGGTTTTAAACAAAATTATTTTCTAAATCAAAGTTAAAAACATTTTATTAAAAATGTTTGAGTAAGCAACGAAAAATAAAGCAAGAGGAAAATAAAAGAGTTAAGGAAAGAGAATAACACCATAAAATTATAGAGGTTCGGTCTTAAATAAGTGACCTACTCCTCTCCCCAAGAAATGGTCTAGAGAGTATCCAATAATGTTTGAAAACTTTTATATGGTTAAGCCCCGAAACCCCCGCATACAAGGAAAATGAAATTTCAGTCTAACTTATAACCAAACAACGAATTAAGGAATGAAATGGTTAGTCTTTACGCCAAACAACGAGTAGAGCTTCGAGCGGTTAATCTTTAGGTAAAACTGAGATTTTGCATAGGAAGATCTTGAACCAAGTTGGAGTTTTATGTTGGCTATCATCCAAATGGAATCGAGTTTTTACACGGGCTAATCACAAACTAACTAAGAATTTTACTGGGATGATCTCGAACCTATTGAGATTTTACACACGCTGAACTCAGAAACCGAGTGAGATTTTATACCAAACTGAGCTCGAACCGGTTGATCTTTTGGTCTGAGTAAGCTCAAGACCCATTGTGAATATTTTTCTCGGGTTATTCCTCACGAACCCAAAAGAGAGATTTTCTGTAGAGGTGGAGCTCACGAGCTAAATGGAGAGTTATACTAATCCTCGAAAGAGATTTTACACTAGTTTAGCTCCAAACCAAAATAACTACATC
Source organism: Lathyrus oleraceus (assembly GCF_024323335.1). NCBI lineage: Eukaryota > Viridiplantae > Streptophyta > Magnoliopsida > Fabales > Fabaceae > Lathyrus > Lathyrus oleraceus. The sequence continues at coordinate 253,073,796 of NC_066583.1, forward strand.
CTAAGGAAGAATTATTTACTCAAGAGGAAAAAAAACTCTTGGTAAATTTACAATAAAACCATCACCCATAACAATTTCCTCACTAAAGCCAAGAACACTCTTAAAGCATTATGGCTAAAAATGTGAGACAAAAAGAAATAATTTAGAGATTGACAGAAGAAGGAGAAGTGAGATATTTCATGTTTTTCGAATTATCTATAACTATATATAAAGGGGATACAAGTTTTTGGAGTGACCTATTTTTGTTCCAAAATTACCCTTTACCTTTTTTATAAATAACTTGAGTGCTTAGTATCTTTTGTTGGTTACCAATTAATAAACTAACTTCTATCTCCCACAAAATAATATATAATATCTATAACTTCCATTATCTGTTGAAGGATGACACAAGTTAAAAATCCTCTTCTATTTTTCTTTTTTAATTTCATCTTTTTCTCAATCAACATACTATTTTTTTGGTTGAACTTTTTTCATTATATTATATTTCTATCTTACTTTTGATTTTCTATTGTAACTTTCTAATATGCAGTTTTTTTACTTCCAATATAGTTTATTTTAATAACCTCTCACCATATTTTTAAAATTGACAATAGTTTCTTTTAGTAACGATAATGACAGTTTATTTCATAACTTAAACACCTCATTGTGCAAGATATTATCATATATAGTTGCTCTTCTATAACTATATATAAAGGGGATACAAGTTTTTGGAGTGACCTATTTTTGTTCCAAAATTACCCTTTATCTTTTTTATAAATAACTTGAGTGATTAGTATCTTTTGTTGGTTACCAATTGATAAACTAACTTCTATCTCCCATAAAATAATATATAATATCTATAATTTTCATGATCTGTTGAAGGATGACACAAGTTAAAAATTCTCTTCGATATTTCTTTTTTAATTTCATCTTTTTCTCAATCAACATACTACTTTTTTGGTTGAACTTTTTTCATTCTATTATATTTCTATCTTACTTTTGATTTTCTATTGTAACTTTCTAATGTGCAGTTTTTTTACTTCCAATATAGTTTATTTTAATAACCTCTCACCACATTTTTAAAATTGACAATAGTTTCTTTTAGTAACCATAATGACAGTTTTTTTCATAACTTAAAAACCTCATTGTGCAAGATATTATCATATATAGTTGCTCTTAAAAAAGGATTTTTTTTTAAAACTTCACATAAAAAATTTAAAATAATTGAAAAACACAAACATAAAGATAAGTTTATTTTGCTTTTCTCCATTATCATAAAAATATAAGTTTATATTGGATATGATTTTCTTTTCCTAATTACACTTTAAATTGGTTTATTTATTCATTCTACTTACAAAATTGGTACCTCACTGTTGTGTAGTAGATAATACATTAAATTTTTATAACCATGATTTATGCTTAACAAAATTGTAATTGAAACCATCATTATTTTATTTTCCTATTCGTATTAATTTAGAATTTTATATGGAAGTAATGATAAGCAACGGTCTATAATTTTATATATATGTCTCTCTTCTTTATTATCTCTATTTTCTTTCATGTGTTGCAAATCTGGTTCGATATCATGAATGGAGAAAGGAAACGATTATGAACACATGGTTGTTTGAAATCCTGAAATCCAATTTGCAATTTTACTTTAAGCATGTTGCAGGTTTTCATTTCTTTTTTTTTAAGAACCATTGCAGTAGTAGAAGTAGGGAGAAATGGGGAGTGAGTGTATGTATTATCATCACAAAGTTGATATTTGGGTGGAGAGAGAGAGAGAGAGAGAGAGAGAGAGAGAGAGAGAGAGAGAGAGAGAGAGAGAGAGAGAGAGAGAGAGAGAGAGAGATAAGGAACCACAAACACACGATTAGAGAGAGAGAGGGAGGGAGAGAGCGGAAGGAGATAGACCATATCACAAAGTTTTTCACAATACGTTATGAAAAAAACTATCATTATCGTTACTAAAAGAAACTATTGCCAATTTTAAAAATGTGGTGAGAGGTTATTAAAATAAACTATATTGGAAATAAAAAAACTGCATATTAGAAAGTTACAATAGAAAATCAAAATATAAATATAATAGAATGAAAAAAGTTCAACAAAAAAAATGTTGATTGAGAAAGAGATGGAATTAAAAAAGAAAAATAGAAGAGGAGTTTTAACTATGTAAACTCATTGAGAAAGAGATTGAGCAAGTATTGTGGGAGATTATTGTGTTGCTTTCATAATTGCTTACAAATTCGCTTTCAAAATAATATTACGCGCGTACATACGAATAGTTTAATAACCAAATACATGTGTTATTGATTGATTTTTATATGATGCACATAGCAGAAAAAAGAGAAGAGAGAGAGAGAGAGAGAGAGAGAGAGAGAGAGAGAGAGAGAGAGAGAGAGAGAGAGAGAGAGAGAGAGAGAGAGAGAGAGAGAGAGAGAGAGAGAGAGAGAGTTCTGATTTTGATTATATGGTTGACCTTCGTATTAAACAATAATGTCACTTAATATCTCTCTTTTAAAGTTTATGTTTATTTGCTTAATAAATTGTGAGAAACATTTTTTTCTTATTTTATCTAAATCTTCTTATGCTTTTGAACAATCTATAACAATATATAAAGACAAAACTTAATTTTGGTGTCACCTATTTTCTTTTTTCATAATACCGTATTCCAAATCACCAAATTATCCCACTCACATTATTGATTTTTTTGAAAAAAAAAACGGTTGAATAACGTCACGTCACAATGCGGTTTTCTCAATTCAAACAAAATTTAATACAAAAAATATTACATTGCAAATAAAATTTAATATGTATCTATACAACTATATATGTTTCATCAAATAAATAGTTTATATTAAAATCAAACTTATAAAAAGAGAAACTGTTAATATTTTCACGTGTTAGCGCAATAAAAAAAATGGACAAACGGGCACGGAGTGCCCGTTTGGACGCTAGTTTGAAATAAAATGGAAGCCCTATATTTATGGGTCAATAAATGGTGTATTTTAGGAAACAATCCATGGGGAAAATGAATTACCTAATCAATTTGCTAATGATTAGGTACTTGCAACAATCAATTATTGCTTCCCAAATTGAATTTTTTTAATAGAGAGTCATTGTCGTTTATTAAGACACTGTCACAATCGATTATAAACTTAATTTTCCCTTATCTAATCGATTAGGACAAATGTATAATCCATTAGACAGATGTAAAAAGTGTTTTAATCATTTAGACAATTTCCTAGTCAACTAGCTAGGCTCTAAAAAATATTTTTATTGATTTTAATTAAATGAGAGAGGATTCAAAAATATTTAATGTGTGTGTGTGTGCGCGCGTGCATGTGTGCGTGTGCACGTGCGTGTTTGACCTTAATACTTCCAAAAACACCCTTGTGTCTTTATAATACACTGATCATTCAAACATACACGATCAAGAAAGCTTTCACAGTTCCTCTCTTTCATACTCTGAAGCTTCAAGTCCTTTTATCAGATATACCAATCATATAAGCATTTCACTTGAGCTTACGTTTGATGGGGCTTTATATATTTTCAAGTTAGTCACCATCATTAGGGAATGTGTTACTTAACCATATTGTGAATCTTTGACTACTTGAGATAGCTTTTGTAGTTGCCTTTTTATCACCAGAACCACTTTAGGTGTTATTACTACTTCATGTTTGTTATTATCAAAACCATAACATCATTAGGGATAAACAAATCTTGCTTATGTATGAGCTCTTATCACTTCTTGATTATACCTGCAAGCACATAGTTCTATAATAAGGAATACTCAATTGTTTTTTATACCTTGAGTTGCTTAATTAAACATAATGCTAGTAAGAGTCTTGTGTTTAAGTGTTCTAGAGTTGATAACATATATTTGCTAGACTTAAATGGCGTGTCAATGTATGGGACTAAATGTTTAGTGACAAATAATGAAGATTATTGGCTATGACACTGACATTTAGGACACATACACTTTGACTTGATAAATAAGATATCGTCCAAAAATCTAGTAGTTGATCTACCTAATATAATTTTTTTTAAAGATAAGATTTATGATGTTTGCCAAATGGGAAAACAAACGAGATTGTATTTCAAATCGAAAAACATCAATTCAACTTCAAAACCTCTCGAGCTTATCCATATAGATTTATTTGGTTGTTCAAGGAAAAAGAGTCTAGACGATAGTTGTTACGACTTTGTTAATGTAGATGACCACTCTAGATACATTTGAGTACTTTTCCTAGCCCATAAGAAAGAAAGCTTTAAAGATTTTGTTAAATTTTATAAAATTTTCCAAAATATTTTTAATTTGAAAATTGTCATTATCCATAGTGATCATGGTGGTGAGTTTGTAAATCATCAGTTTGAAAACTTTTGTAATGAAAACATGATAACTCATAACTTAATGTCTGCGTACTCAATGATAAAATGGTTTTGTTAAGTTCAAAAATTGTATATTAGAATAGTTGGCTCAAACAACGATAAGTGAAATGAGTTTTCCTAATTATTTTTGGCGGATGAGATTAATATTGCATGTCATATCTTAAACAGGGTGGTCATTCAACCACAAAGAAGACACCCTATGAAATACTTAAAGGTAGGAAACCTAATATTTCCTACTTTCAATTTTTTGGCTGTAAATACTTTATTTTAAATAACAAAAAGGAAAATATTGGAAAATTCGATGCGAAGTCTTATGAAGGGATTTTTCTAGGGTACCCATCATCAAATAAAGATTTTAGAGTTTACAACCCCAGAATGTTGTATATTGAAGAGTTATTCCATGTGGATTTTGATGAAACCAAACCCCAAAAGTCGGGAAAAAGTAGTATTTTTATGTTCTAGGTGTCATAACGAAACGATTGGTAAATGATGACACTCCAAAAGAGGATCATCCAATAGAAGAGGGAACTAACGAAGATAAAAAGGAACAAATGCAATAGGAAGAAAATATAAGAGACATAAATTCAACTACCTAAAGATTGGACTGTTGTAAAGGATCATTCATTAGATTGTATACTTTGTGATATCCGAAAAGGCGTAATTACACGTGTAAGAACAAATTTAGTTCTACAATGTATCTCTAAGATTTTGATGATAACAAAGGATGAAACAAAAATGGTACCCTAACGAAATTTTTCTAAGTGTACAGGACTCTGATCAAAACAATCAGATAGACAATCATCAGATACAGAATCAAGCGCTAAGATGCTACTCAGAAGATATGTAACCAAAAGCTCTGACTCTGATCCAACACAGGCGCTAGCAAAAATAAAGTCAGACACTCTGAAGGAAAAGAAAGACTCCAGACTCTGAAGACATACACTCTAAAGAAGTCAAATAAAGAGAAACTTTGATGACATTCAGATACAAGCATCCTCTGAAGACGCAATTGCCAAATGAAGACTCTGACTAAGATCCGCTGATTCAAGAAAGCTTAACTTTTAAGAAACTTGCCTATGGAAAGAAACTATCTTTTTAGAAAGAAGTTATTGCGCTTCATACTGCTTTGGAAAGAACAAGGAAATTAATGGTGTTAATCAGTCTCCAATGCCCAAGATTCTGGCATTAACATCACCCAACAGTCTTCTCACTCTCCTATAAAAAGGATGGAAAGCTTCACAAAGAAACACCTGAAAAACACGAGAATACAATACTTCCATCACTCTTGATTTTCATTCTCTCACGAGTTAGTGCTCTAACGTGAGAACATTTCTTGTTATTATCTTTTGTAATATCTGCTTATTGTTAGAAGAACTATTCATTACTGTAATCATATCATTATTAAGATATTTCCTCAAGTGACTCTGTGAAGTCTGAATACTTGAGATGGCTAATGGATTATCTCTCTTAGACAATTGTTTGTGTAACCTTTCAAGATTAGTGGATTAAGTCCCTTTTAAAGGAGAAATCACCTTGGCCGGATGGACTAGAGTAGCTTCGAATTTCAAGCGAACCAATATAAAATTCTATGTTGAATTCCTTTTTATTCTTCGTGTGTCCAAATTCTTAAAAAGTTTTATTTTCCTAAAACAATTCAAACCCCCCTTTCTTGTTTTTCTCTACCTTCAATTGGTATCAGAGCTTCGACTCTATTATTGATTTTCTAATCAAACACTTAACAGTGTAAAGAGATCCAGCGTGAGAAAAACACTATGGCCAACACCAATGAAAGAGATAGTTACAATGCTAAACCTCCAATCTTTGATGGAGAAAAATTTGATTACTGGAAAGATAGAATTGAAAGTTTCTTTCTGGGATATGATACTGATCTATGGGACATCCTCAGAATCGACTACACACCTCCAGTGTCTGATGCTGGTGTTGCTATTGCCAGAAGTAAAATGACAGATGATCAGAAGCGTGACTTCAAAAACCATCACAAAGCCAGAACGATACCGCTGAATGCCATTTCCTACAATGAATATGAAAAGATCACCAACAGGGAAACAACTAAAGAAATACTTGACTCCCTGAGGATGATTCATGAAGGAAACTCTCAAGTCAAAGAGACAAATGCTCTGGCTCTAATTCAGAAGTACAAAGCCTTCAAGATGGAGGATGATGAAGCTATAAAGGTAATATTCTCTAGATTTCAAACTTTAATTGCAGGACTCAAGGTTCTGGACAAAGGCTACACAACTGCAGATCATGTTAAAAAGATAGTCAGAAGCTTGCCAAAGAAGTGGAGACCCATGGCCACAACATTAAAATTGTCAAAGGACCTGAACGATATCAGCCTTGAAGAACTTGTTAGTTCACTAAGAAGTCACGAGATAGAACTTGAGGAAGATGAGCCTCAAAAGAAGATCAAATCTGTAGCACTAAAGTCCAGATCTGAAAGACGCAAACCAGAAAGGAACAAAGCATTCCTAGCTGAAGAGGAAGAAAATGACGACTCTGAAAAGGAAGACTCTGACGATGAATAAGAGTTATCCCTTTTGACCAGAAGAGTAAAACAACTCTGGAGAAAAAGGAACAACAACTTCAGAAGACCAAGACCCAAGGGAGATCACTCAGAATCAACTTCCAGAGGTAAATCTAACAAAGAAATAACATGCTATGAATGTAAGGAAACAGGTCATTACAGAAACGAATGTCCAAAGCTGAAGAAGGAAATCTCCAGAAGAGAAAGTTTCAAGAAAAGCTCCTTCAAGAACAAAAAGGGACTGATGGCCACCTGGGACGACAGTGGATCTGATTCCTCTGAATCAGACTCTGAAGAACAGGAAAATGTTGCATTCATGGCTACCACTTTTGGAAAGACATCAGATGCAAAATCTGATCCTGAAGAGGTATTTTCTGATCTTTCTCGCTCTGACCTTGAATCATGCCTTTCTGAATCTTTGAACTCATATCAGAAACTTAAACAAAAATTTAAAGAACTAAAAAGGGTTCTTGAAGGAACCATCAAAGAATGTGATAAGCTTGAGATAACAGTTTCAGAACTGAAAGATGAAAACCTAACTCTAACAAAAGAAAGAGACTCCGCGAATAAACAATGTTTAAAACTTGAAGAAGCTTAATCTCAAGCCCCATAAACTTATAACACAATGATATATAAATATGAAAAATCTTTTCAAAACTTTCAAAGAAATGGGATAGAAAGAAGTAGAATGGCATCCATGATTTATGGAGTCAGTCAGAATAATAAAAGAGGAATATTGTATGATCCCAGTGAAGATAAAACTTCCACAGATGACAAACCCAAATCTCCTTTTTCTTATCACTATACACATGCACAAGCATAAAGTTTTGACAATGCTAGAAAACCCAAAGTTCTAAGAAACTCTGGGAAAACTAATCATAAAGGACCCAAAAGATTCTGGGTACCAAAGGATAAGATTGTTTATTTTGCAGATATCTTATGCAACAGAGTTAAGACACCAATCATGGTACCTGGACTCTGGATGCTCACGACACATGATGGGAAGAAAGTATATGTTCCAAATCCCGGAACTTAAAGATGCTGGCTTGGTAGGTTTCGGAGGAAATCAGAAAGGAAGAATCAGAGGCTCCGGAACTATTGGTAATGGAACTCTTCCCTCTATATCTGATGTTCTCTACGTATAAGGATTAATGCATAACCTGTTATCAATAATCCAATTAAGTGATAACGGTTATGATGTAATCTTCAATCAAAAAACATGTAAAGCAATTAATCAGAACAATGGAACAATTCTATTCACTGGCAAGAGGAAAAACAATATTTACAAAACAAATCTTTCAGATCTAAAAAAGATCAAAATGTAAAATGTTTGATGTCTGTTAATGAAGAGCAATGGGTATGGAACTCAAGTTAGTCAGAGGTCTACCTAAGCTGAAGTATTCTTCAGAAGCTCTGTGTGAGGCATGTCATAAAGAAATTTTTTCAAAAACATCTTTTAAAAAGAAAAATATTGTTTCCACCTCTAAGCCTCTGGAACTTCTTCACATTGACCTTTTTGAGCCTGTTAAGACAACGTCAGTCAATGGAGAGAAGTATGGACTAGTTATTGTTGATGATTTTAGTCGTTGGACATGGGTAAAATTCTTAAAGCACAAGAGTGAGTCTCACTATGTATTCACTAGTTTCTGTTCTAAAGTGCAAAACAAATTTGACTCCAAAATCATCAGAGTGAGAAGTGATCATGGTGGCGAATTCGAGAATAAATTTTTTGAGGAACTATTTGATTCTAATGGAATATCCCATGATTTCTCCTACCATAGAACTCCACAACAAAATGGAGTTGTAGAGAGGAAGAATAGGACACTCTAAGAGATGAAGAGACTAATCCTAAGCATAAATTTAAAAGTGGGGAAGAGATGAAGAGACTAATCCTAAGCATAAATTTAAAAGTTGAGAGTTAAAAAGATCTGACCAATGGACTGCAATCCAATAGACAAGAATGTCATATAGAAACCCAAATTTCCCTTGGACTTTAGAATCAAGAAATATCAATACACCAATAGCAAGATGAAGAGCAATGCATCAAATAAAGATAGCCACATCCAAGCTTAGCAACTCCATGATTTTCTTCAAAATTTCCCATGTATCAGATGACTTCAAAGATGGCACAAGACATAGGTTCAAAATAACAGCTTCAATATGATCATGTTGCAGATGGATCTTCAATATTGTATCAGATGAATGTTCACTTCACAAGAATTTGGTTTCATGAAAGTTGGAATTAACCAAGTCCTTTGCATAGGGAGTGTTTCCTAAATACTAAGTCCAATAGTCTCAGATCAAACCAATAGTCCACACAAATTTTTTTTTAGGGTTTTTGTTATACAAACAAACAAGTATATACAAACACAATATCACAAAATATGGCCAAAGTGGGAAAAGTTAAAATGGAATTAAAGTAAACAAATTTAATGGTATGAATAATGGCAAATGAATAAAAGCTTAAAATTTAAAGTGCATAAAAGTAAATGACTTGAAATTAAATATTAGTTGTTAGTTGATTAGAAGTTAGTATAGCTTTTGCTTTGTTTTTATTTAAGTCACTCTTTGGAGAACACTCAACCCACTTATCACAAGCATGAATCCATGAACCAAGACATCTTCCAAAGGAAGGAAAAAAGGCCAAGTTTCCACACAATACCATGAAAGAGGGGAGACTTACAATCTCACTAACTAGAATGCTATGCCTTTTTGTGTCACAAATTTAGCAACTCAATCTTGTTGCCTACATTGGTAGGACTTCATACAACCAAGGAACCAAGAGAATTATGGAGAATTGAGTGAGAATCGAAGAGATGAAAATTTCTGGAAAATACCTTCAATGCAAAACATAATTTGCTTGCTCTTGCTTTGAGTCGTGCTTGATCTCACTCAGGAAGCTTGCAGAAGTAGATTAGAATCAACCAAAGGCTTTGGATCCCTGGAGTTTTGAATCTCAAAACAGTGATATTCAAACTCAATTTTCAAAGAAAATTCTCAGGATTATCCTTTCAAATGGAAGGGTTTGGGGTCTTGGAGCAAAGCTGGCGCGAAGGGACCCTCAATTTTGAACCTAAAGGCTTCTATTTATAGCTGAATCACATGTTATTTTCACCTACAAATTGAATTTCCAATTTTGGCAATGGGTATTGCATGCTTGTATGGGCGTGTACATGCCCATGAAGTCACTCCTTTAGTTCCATAATCAAGTGTGAATGAGTCTGAAATCAACTTGGAATGCAAGGCAATTGTACACAGCTGTTTGAAGTTTTGATTTTGCCAAATGATCATGCCAGGTTCAAGCCATGCGCAGACCATTCAAATCTTGTCCAAAATGGATGAAATTGGACTTTTTGGAAAGTTTAGATCAAGAGGAACAACTCTTATGTTGAACACTTTTCCATTTGAAGTTGTATCATGGTGAATTTTGAGGTGGAAGTTTGGAAATTTTAACATATCAAATTTTTTTCTAAGTGTCAAGTCATATGTTCACTTATTCCACCTTGACTAACTTTTTATGTGAGCTTCAAATGAGAAAATTTCCTTTATCAAAGTTGTAGATATTTCAAAGTACTTAAGAAAGGTCACAAATATGACCTCATTTGGATTTGATATGAAGGAGTTGTGCATTTTTGAAGTTGAGGAAAATCACTTGTTCAATGGTATTGGTCCAAAATGACCTATAATGTATCCTCATATCACATGCTCCTAAAAGTTGAATTATCTCTTCCTCCAAACATAAAAGTTGAATTAGACATCTTGAGTTTGATTTTGCAACTTGTAAATCTTTCATCTCATAAAAATTGAGCAAGTTATGGTCTTCGAAAGTTGACCTTCAAATTAGTGTTTAGACAAAATGACCTATAATCTTTCAACATAAAAAGTGGCTTTCCAAGCCAAACTAGATCTAGACCTAAACATGAAAGTTGTTTGGAATATCATTTAGAGTAACTTCACTCTTTGAATAATTTTCATATGATAAAAATTGTGGGAGATAGAGTCTAGGGGACCCCAGTTTTGATCAGATGAAATTCTCTGGTTAACCACCATCAACCAACTTGCTATCTTGCAATTCTCTTGACTTTTGGGACTCATGGGAGATCATATATGCATAAGATGATGAACTTTGAATTACCACTTGAAACATTTGATCAAATGTTGAAGAGGCTTGGTGAAGAAGTTACACAAGCTACCCAGATGAACTAGAGTTCCCAAGGCAAACCAACTCCAATCTCTTGATGATTTCTTGATCAAAATAACATGTGAAGCTCATGGGGATTCATATACGATGCCTGAATTCATTGTAGATCATTCTTGATTAAACTCTTAGTAATGACGGTCTTAAACCCTAGATATGAGCTTGATAGATCAAAGGTGATCATGTGCCTTACCTACAAAAGAGTTAGACAAATGCAAAGACATATTTTTAGTATTTTAGTTAGTAAAGATGATAAAATACAAAGTATGATACAATCACATGGTGCTTGGTGATCTCTCCCAATGCAAAACCAATGAATGCGGGGTAAGGAGGATGCCAAGGTATGATCCCAATGCTAATGCATATGATGAGATAGCATGAGGGATATTAGGGTCAAAATTGGGGTCTTATAGCTGTTACTAGGGTCCTTCCCAGATAAGAATTATCCCGAAGAATTACTGTAGGAAGATTTGGTCTTTCTCATTGTAAAAAAAGGGTATGATCCCTGTCTTTAGGGCTTCTATCTTAAACTTTATATCTCACAAATGAGGGGATTGGGTAGTCTAAATGTAGAACTAGCCTATCATAAGAAGACTACCTCACGTAATACTTGCATATTACCCTTGCCTATCCTAAAAACAAAAACTCAAAAAAATCATATCATCATTAAAATTGTATTTTTTGCATTCACTTATTCCATGAATCTTAATCATCATCCAAGCACCCTAAAGTATAATGAAATATGGTAAAAGGAAAACCCTTCAGTTTAATACGAGGGAACCCAAGATTGATAAACTGAGGAACTATGCCATGAGCTTGAGCAAAGGTAGGAAGAATTCCTTGAATTACAAATTTGGAAAGGTCTTTGACCTCTTTAGTGTCCCTGTATAAAAGGAAGCTTTGACTGCCTTAACATAATTCTTTGATCCTACACTTAGGTGCTTTCAGTTTCAAGACTTCCAACTAGCTCCCACCCTTGAAGAGTTTGGCAAGATCCTAGAGATTTCTAAACCCATGAAGAGCCCATTCAAAATGATAAGGTATCGTCATACAATATAGGAGATGGCTTATCACGTTAGCATCCATGAAGCTAAATTGTAAGCCAACTTGAGGGTTTTTAGATGAAGCTAGCTGAAATATACCCACTAAACACATCACACCCTCGAAGGTATAATAAACTCTCCACCAAACTTTATTTATCCCAAAAGATACAGAAGGGAAAATATCGATAAAACCCAACGGAAAAAAACAGAGAACCGGGAACATGAGTCGGTTATACAAGGGGAAGGTATTAGCACCCCTCACATCCATGGTATTCCATGGAAACCATTTTGAATGCTCTTGCTTGGATGAGTATTACAAACTTAATACCTACAGAAAAGAAAGGGGGTTAAGAAAATGGGGTGCTCTAGGAGGATTGTGGCCTTCATGCCTATGTATTCTCATGGTGCAATGAGAAAGTCAGAGTCTTGTAGTTCGTGGAACTAGGGAGGATAAAGAAAAGAAAGGAAGGTGTTCATCAAGGATTTTCATCCTCGTGCATACATATCCTTATAGTGCAATAAGGAATTCAGAACTCCATAGTTCAGAGGACAAAGACTAAGAGAAGATATGATTCTGTGTGGTGTTCAAACCGAAAACAAAAGGGTACAAGTGGTGTCAAAAACAATAAATGGCGATTAACCAAAGAGGTGTTTCCCAAAGGAAAAGGAATTGTAATGGTGTTTAAACCAACAGAAATGAGAAAAAATTGTCAAAGCCAGAGACTCACATGACAAAGGTTTTACCAAAGCACATGGACTAACATGGTAAATAAGGAAATCAGGAACTTATCGAAGCCTGAGACTCATATGACAAAGATCTTATCAAAGCACAAGGACTGATATGGTAAGGAAGGAAAGTAGGAACCTATCAAAGCCTGAGACTCACATGACAAGGATCTTACCAAAGCGCGGGGACTGACACGATAAGGAAGGAAATCAGGAATCTGTTAAAGCCTGAGACTCACATGACATGAATCTTACCAAAGCACGAGGACTGACATGGTAATGAAAGGTGTTTAAACCAAGAAAGGAAACTTGTCAAAGTCGGAAACTCACATGACAATGGTCTTACCAAAGCACAAGGAATGATATGGTAATAAAAGGTGTTTAAACCAATAAAGGAAACTTGTACAAGCCAGAGATTCACATGACAAGGGCCTTACCAAAGCACAAGGATTAATATGGTAATGAAAGGTGTTTAAATCAAGAAAGGAAACTTGTCAAATCCATAGACTCACATGACAAGGGTCTTACTAAAGCCCAGGGACTGAATGGTAATGAAAGGTGTTTAAACCAAGAAAGGAAACTTGTAAAAGCTGGAGACTCACATGACAAGGGCCTTACCAAATCACTAGGACTGATATGGTAAGGGAAGAAACTGGAACTTGTCAAAGCCTAAGACTCATATGACAAGGGTCTTACCAAATCACTGGGACTGATATGGTAATGAGGAGGGAATAACAATGAAGATGTCAACCCAGGGAATAACCATAAAGGTGTGACCCTAAAAGGAAGTGATTATAATGGTGTCAAAACAAAGAAGATAAAGAGACACATGGGCAAGTTGCAGACTTGATAGTGAATTGATATGAATTGCACTAAAGTCTATGAATAGAAACAAATACTCTGAGCGACTAGGGTCTACATCATGTGCATAGAGGTACTCTAGACATGGGCAGGGAAGATACCCCCTCATCACTTTCTATTGCTTAAGGCTCATGACATGCAAGCCTAGTCAAAGACTGACAAGTTGTTGAAGTAGGTTCCCCAAAGAAGCTTGTGGGGATGAGTCAGATGATTGAATGTTGAGGAGGGATGTGTTCCACTGAGTGTCTTGAACTTGTTGGGAGGTTGAATGATTCAAGGTGACAGAGGCTAGTCCCATCAAGTGAGCAAGGGACTTATGGTCACTTGACAAAGACAAAGGGAAAGAATAACAGATGGAGGGATTTAGTAGATCCAATGTGAATTAGATCAAGCCAAATCAAAGGAAAGGATTGATGAATAAACAAATATGCATGATCATACAAAACTAGCCCAGGGTCTCATTATTAGGTAACCCAAGAGAAATCCATGTGGTTCAAAGTTTATTGTTCTATGTATCATTGTAAGGTAGCCCAAGAGAAAGCCATATGTGTGTAAGAGTGTACTAAACCTAAGCATATGCATGCAAGAGGTATAAAACAAATGAAACAACACACAAGCTCAAAATCTCAATAGGGACAAGGGTAAGTCAGAATGTCCACAAGGTGTCAGGGCCAATGTCACTCCAAGTCAAGCAAATGGGCCTAAATCCTAAGTCCAGGTTCAAAGTCCAAAAGGTCTTGACCACTCCAGATCAAGCATAGGATTATGATTACGTCCAAGTTACTTTATCATATTTTGATTCATTAAGTTTTAACAAGCCAAAAGTCAAACAAGATAAGAGCAACAAATGAATATAGCAAGATGAGTAGAGTATGATATGATGATTAATGCGACATAAAATAAAAGTGCATTAAGTAAATGACATAAACTTAAATGCCTTGAATTAAAGGCAATAATATAAAGAACAATGATTAACGTTAGGAGTTAATGGTTATTCACTTGAGTCAGGACAATTTAGCGCTATGTTAAGCAATCGTAAATAGGTTTATGTAGAAGCCATACCTATCTGAGGTAGATCAATAATAATGTATGTATCAGACATGTTAGAGACTTAACACAAAGTTAATCTCCTTCAACATACCATACAATGGTTAAAACAAAAGAGAGATGGATGAAGGTAGAGAGAGTGAAAAAGGGAACCAATTTAATTGCAAGGGATCATTCTATTCTCAAATCAAAGGACTCAAAATATGGCGCATCGAGGGTTAACCTATCATTGATGCAAAGTATTAAAGATGATTCACAATCATCTATCAACAGTTTTGGATCAAAGAAGGTTGATCAACCTCAAGTCCATCTATAAATGATTTGAGATGAGAAATAAAACATTAACCAAGAAATCAAACTCAATTCAAAATATCAAAAAAATCATCAAAAGATAATAAAATTCAATTAATAATGATTTAATATTGATTAAATAAAGAAAATGAAATGGAAATCGTTAAAGAGGGGTCAAAGTATTAAATAAAAGTCCAACAAAATTGTGGGAGGTCAACAAAATTCAGAGTGAATGGGCCTCAAAGATTGGGGTTAAAAATATTTTAAAATGATTAAAATAAAAATGCAAAAACAAAAATAAATGAAAAATAAAAGAAAATATGCATTTAATGCAAAAACGATTTTTAAAAATTGAAAAAAATAGCATGAGGTAGAAAATATTTGTATGGAATTATGGAAATGTTTTGAATAGAAAACTAATAAGGGAACTATTTTTAATTAATTTTGGAAGAAAATGAAATTAAATGAAATAAAAAGAAAAAGAAAATAATTCAAATGCAACGACTAGCAAGGTGGCGTGCACTGATTGGCTGAGGGCTTTGAATTTGGCTCCAACACGCGGAAAACGCTTCATCTTCGACCTCATTACTTATGATTTTGCAACATTATGAACTCGTGTTTATAACCTGCATCAAACATGGATTCAGCTGTGTAACACTTCACTGTTCATGTCTCCCTGCATCAGAGCAATTGATTTGCTCTGAGCAGGGAGAATTTAAACTCAAAGAACCCTAGGGCTTCTAAGTAAGATTAAATGGTTAATACTGAAAATAAATGACCAATAGGTTAGGGATTTTGATAAGTGGAACAAGGCGAAGAGTGTGGTAACTTGTTTGCTCAAGGTTGTAAATCGTATCTACTTGTTCGAATGAAGCTTCAAAAGTCAACAATGGTGGATGCAGGAGCTAGGTTGCAGAAGGAATCAAACCAAATCAAAGCTTTAAACACCTTCAGATGATGACGACAAAGGATTTTGTGCAAAGAAATGGAAGGAAAAGAGCTTGAAACGAAAAAAGAGCTTGACTATTTTTTGGAGGTATCAGGCATCAATGGTGGCAAGGTTTCTTTGGGTTTCAAAGCTTGGAAATGTATGCAATAGGTTCCACTATTTATAGGTAATGAATCGAGATAAAAATACGTGTGAAATTGGTGTCCATTTTCTCATAAACATCTGGGCCCTTAGTTGGCTCAGAGTGATAAATGGTGTCGTCGACTCTCGGTAACGTATGCACAACGGGAGGTGGCACAACAAGGACCGGGCTAGATGCCAGTAGAGAAGCAAAGGTCGGAGCGAGACCCTCTGGCACAAAGTTCGCGAGCATCCCCCAGGGAAACCCGGCTGGCATAGCAGATGGAGCGAAATGAGCAGTGGCAGTAGGCACAGTAGAGGAAGCTACCTCTGAGATGACCGTCCTCTAGGGAGGAGTTGCAGGCATTGGAGAAGACTGGCTTTGGGAGCCCAGGAATGACTCCATCAGGGTAGTCAGCCTAGCTACTTCTTCCTTAAGTTCTCTGTTCTCTTGTTCAAGATGATCCATCAACTTTGGTAGATTGGCCCTGGTGTTGTATCGGTGCGTCAGCTTGTCTTCAAAATAAATGAAGAACACAGAGTTAGACCACTGATCAAGAAGCTCTGAACAAAACCTGCTTATGCATATGATGCATGCAATGTTTGTGCATATGATTTATTTTTAATCAGAGGAACTTTATAGAGATCTATTTGCAAATATTTTGGAAATATTACTCTTTTAAGACATATGATGGAATATTCATATCAATAATATTTGGAAATTTTTTTACACCATAGAAGTACAGTATTGGTAACCAAATACAATACAAGAGAGAAGGAAAATGAACATCCTATGGAACCCTAGAAACAATCGTCCAAAGCTCTCGAGACCGGAAGATAAGCTGCACGAAGCCTCTTCACCTCTCTCTCATAGGCTGCCTCCATATCTGCCTTCTCCTTGGCGAGTCGATCATACTTCCTCTTCCAAAACTTGGATGATTGAGGAAGAAGAGAAGTAACCACGTCATCAGGCTCGTCGATAACCTGATGCTCCAGAAATTCTATCAAAGCATCCTTATCTCTGAGTTGCTGAAGTAGCTCCTCTCGCTCACGGACCCAAGCACGCGAACGGTCTTCATCTCTCAACTCCTCTACTCGTTGGTTAGGGAGGGTTGAAGGCCCAACCATAACCATAGATGTAGGTCTCGGATAGTCATAGGGCATGCGGTACCCAGAAGATCTCTTCCTCACCCACGAGGTGTAGGGTTCCAAAGAAATACAATTCTTTGGACCAAGCTCTTTCCTTTACTTCCTATGAACCTTGCGCCAGACGCATACCATCCTCTCCTTCAAGTTCTGGGGATCTTTACCCTCTTGAAAGAACACACCTTCTAACAAAATGTTATTAGGTTTATCCTTTAAGGGGAACCCAAGCTGACGACAAGCCAAAACAGGGTTGTAGTTAATTCCACCACATGTACCAAGAAGAGGCACATTGGAGAATTCACCACAAGAATCAATAATCTGGACACCATCATATACACGGTTATATCAAAAGATATCATCATTAGTGAGAGACATACGTGTCGTGGACCACTGTAGACATCCTTTGTTCTCCTTGAAGGCGAGCGTCTGAGGCAAGTGCGAAATAAATCACTTGTACAACAGAGGCAAACAACACACAATGGTACCACCACCCTTTGCATTCCTCATATGCAAAGAGAAATAAGTGTCACCCAACAGAGTAGGAACGGGATTAAGAGTAGAGAAAATCCTAATAGCGTTCACATCCACAAAATTGTCGATGTTGGGGAATAACACTAGCCCATAGATGAGAAGTACAAATATGGCCTCAAAGGTGTCCTCACTCATGGCCTTCCCAAACAAAGTAGCTTGATCAATGAGGAAATCAGATGGGAGACCTTGAATTCCACCTTTGGTAGTCATATGAGCACCAATATCAGATATATCTATATGCAACAGATCAACAATCTCTTGGGAAGAAGGAACTCTCTCCAAGCCACTAAACGGCAACTGATCTAAGATAGGTATACCCACAAGATAGGCATACTCCTCAAGTGTAGGCAAAAGCTGGAAATCCTGGAAAGTGAAGCAACAATATAAGGGATCATAGAATTGCACCAACACACTCATCAGACCTTCATCCACCTGAGTAGCAAGAATAGACAGAAGACTCCCATGATGAACCTTGAACTCCAAGGGATCTAATACATAGGATGTTAAACTCCTTAACTCTTTTAAGTCGGATTGTCTGAAACTGTACTTCTTCGTATTCCTTCTTTGCTTATCCATGTCTGAAATTTTTCAAATAAACCTCTTAAGTTCCTTGAAATTTTCCTCATTGTTGATGATATGGATGTGTATGAAGGCATGAATGCATGGATGCAACAATCACACTCAAGGATCAAGCAAGTCACACCATACAAAGGTCACGAGATGGATCAAGTCATCCTTAATATCAATCATCCATTTTGGTGGATTGTGGTTTACACCTTATCAACACCCAAGTTCCATTGAGATTAAGGATATATGAGAACAAATCAATCGAGAATCAAGGGTTTGTTGCAAGTCACGAGCATGGAGTCTCGGTCAAGAACCACCCAATGGGAGTGTACTATGGTTAAACCTGACAATCATGTTCTAAAAGAGGTTCCCATAGTCATCATCTCATCTTTCGGATATTATCGGATAAACGACTACTCGTATTCCAAAAATATTCTCAAGAGAGACTCTTATGAGTGTAGTATCGTGTAACAATTGTATCAAATCTTACACTTGAACGATCTTCTCACTACGTCCTAAAATAGGCCAAGATGGGCTAGGTAATCTAAGGTCCTTGGCTTCTAATGTATATATTGGAAAGAGTAATGCCTAACCACGACTACTCGTGTGATATTATTGATCCCAACAAGACCTCTACCAAGTGAATGGGCTTGCAAGTTAACTTGCTAAGGAATAAATCCACACAAGTCAACAAGACTATGTCATTCTCCTATCATAAGTGCACTCGAGTTCGGGTATAGAACTCATCTCACAAGAGACCACCAAGCACACAAGCAATTGATATATCAAGCGGTTCATACATTACAAACAATACAGTCATCCCAAATTTGCACAAAAATATGTCACAAGTAAATATAAACATACGATACAACAAAGGCAAAAAGTAGGCTAAACCCACTAGGAAACAATTAGGTTTCCCCAGCAGAGTCGCCACTTTTCTGTAGCGGGGTATTCGTTACCTTTAGATTTATTGACTAAATCAAAAGTAAATCATACAATTCGAGTCACCACCGCACTTCTATTTATCCAAAGGAAAGGTTAGAAAGCGAACAAAAACCGAGAAGTTTTATCAAATAAAAAACTAATGAAAATGTCAGAGATCTGGGTAAGGGGGTTGGTTATGCAATGGGAAGGTTTTAAGCATCCAAAACATCCTTAGTACTCTAAGGGAGCCCTTTTTGCAAAGTTGTATGGTAGGTTGGTATTTGTGAAAATATTTATGCAAACATGATTGGGGAGATGAGAAAAGAATATACAAATTATTTACAATTTTGTTGTTTGAATGGATAAACCCATTGCATACGTACCATCACAAAGGTAGGATCAAAACCTCGAAGTTCGGGGTAGAAATCTCAAAGATTGGTGAACTGATTTGATCAAAAGACTTAAGGTCTTTTGTTATCAAAGGGAGAAAACGCAACCTAAACCAACAATCCACCATGTGAGGAGAGCTTCAACATACTAGTGAAGGATCCACCCTATAATAAGTATGGAAGACTTATAGTCCAATCAATAAGGATGAGGTGAGGTTTACATCGACCACTATGATAACTCAAACCTATGGCTAATGTTTATAAAAAATGTTTTAACAAAGGTGGCCATTGGAACCACAAAAACAATTTGAAGTGAGTTGTTTTTACAAATTAGAAGTATTCACAAAACGAAGTCAAAGTTGACTTAAGATTCAATTCAAAACAAGTATTAAATGAAAAGAGTTTGAAAAATCAAAGGCATATGGCCTAGGTTTCAAATTTGAAGACAATATCAATGTTTGCACAGAATGAGTTTGGCTTGGGTTAGAATGGAGAGAAGAAGAGAAGGGCTAGTCCTAAACATGCCAAGTTGAGAGAAGAGAATAAAACCCTTGGAGTTCCTTTCTTGAGATCATAAAGATGATTCAAGATGCTCCTTTCCTTTGGACTTAGCAATTAACTCAAGCAACCAAACAAATATTCAATCAAGCTCCTAGGATCTTCATTTGGCTTTTCTCTTAACTTGGATGCTTATGACAATGGTCCTTCTAACTATCTCAAGTTTGGAATCCCTATCACACAAGAACAAACAATCAAAAATTTCACAATGCAATAATAGAAATGGACAAAGAGAGAGTTTAGATTAGGGGTCCTTTCAAGTCAACATCAATATGTAAGCATTCTAAAGGCATGAGGCCTAGTTGCTCTTCAACAATTATAGCATTCTAAAGGCATGAGGCCTAGTTGCTCTTAAACTCCATTAAGCATAGGTGAGGTCCTAATGCTAAGTCCTTTCTCCTTTTTGCATTGGGTTCACACAAACAAAGACAACACAAACACAAGGCAATAGTATATTTACAGAATAATGTGCTCAAGTGAGAAAAATGCAAATGACATAAACATAAACATGAGCTCAAATGAGCAAAGAGAAAAGACAATATGAATAAATGAGCAAGAAATTAAGTTGCATTAAAGTAAATTGCAAGAATTAAATGCTTGAATTAAAAGTTAGTGATTAGTAGTTAGTGTTAGTGTGCCATAAGGCAATTTAGCGCTATGTTAAGCAATCGTAAGTGGACTAATGTAGTAGTCACACCTATCTGAGGCCGGTCAATAAAACTATAGGCAAATAAACACAAGTTAGAGACCATGACTAGTAAGCCAAACTCCTACAACTTGCCATGCCAAAAGAAAATAAGAACGACCTTGTATGGATTTCAGGTTCTTTGCTTGACCAAGAAGCAACCTATCTTGGACACAAAGTAATTCACTTGATATTTGATCAAGTTGAATTTGATTTGGATCAAAGAAGGTTACGCCTCTCATATCTCAAGACTAACCACAAATCATTAACTCATTGGTCAAAAGAAAAAGAAGAAGATGAGAGATGAAAATGGAATGTACAAAATGAAAATTCAAATGACATAACCAAAACAAAATGATCAAATGTGAATGGAATCAATATCAATAAATGGTAAACAGAAGTGAAATGAAGATTAGAAGTCAAGAAAGGTCAAACATATTTTTGGTATTTTTTGGAATTAAAATAATACATAAAATAAAATGAACAAAGTAAGGTCAAACTTCAAATCCAATTAAAATCAACTTGGATAAGTCCAATTGGATCATCATAAGTCTAATATGGTCAAACTAGGTTTGACAAATTTTCTCAACATTTTTTGAAAACAGAAGCTATTTTAAAATCAATTAAAAGCATTAAAATATAACACAAATGAATTAAAATCTCAAATAAATCACAAATTAATTAAGAAATTGATGAGAATATTTTCATAGACTTATCATGATCCAAATGTGTTAAGAAAATATTTTTGGAATTTTTAAATATCTAAAAGTATTTAAAATGAATTAAAAACAATTAAAAACAAAACAATTCACAAAAAATATTAAATGGAATCACAAAAATAATTAAAAATCAGATTATGAAACTAGAATTTAAGAGATTTTTTTTTGTAATTGGTCTCATATTTTTGTGATTCCAAATAAAAGAGTTATGAATTTTTGAAAATAAATGGAATAAAAGATAATAAAACAGAAATTAGGAAAATAGAAAAATCAGGAAGCGTTGGATCATCATTCATTAATTGACGTGGATGATCCTAAGACTCTCATGCGCGTGCTCATTGTGTTCACTAGTCAACAACATCACATATTGGATTAAAAATAGTAAACATAACACATGGCCATGATTAGAACAGAGAAATGAGATCCAAGGGATACAAGCCATCCACTTGGGGACGGTGGTGGAAACCACCATCTTCTCCGGTGAGCAAACGAATTCCGGCCACCAGTTGCAGGTTTTGCAACCTCAACCAAACCAAACGTGCCTTATACCAAATTAAAGCTAGGGGTGATCTACATCACCACTGTAACCTTGGATTGCTCTCTAGATCTCTATGGAAGGAGAAATCTGAGATGGAAAATCCAGGTATCCAATTTGAAGTGCATGAATTCATGAAACTAAAGCCACCATTGGCTTGCATCTCACACGAGGACTTCAGAAAACCAAGCAAACTCAAGCAAAGCATAATATATAGTGAGATTTGAATCAAAATAGTTGAGATGGAAACCTTTGAAGTGCAACTTTGATGAGCATGATCCAACTAAACTCTTGCTTGCAGCTTGATCTTGAGGTAAGGTATGAGTGCAAGGCTTAGGAATTAGTATTGAAGATCAACTGATATTGTTGAAATTCAAACTTGAAAAGTGAAATGAAAATGCAAAATTCATTTGGTGTAAGGTTGGGATTCAATTCCAGCAGAGGTTTAGGCGCCTTCAGGTTGAGAAATGAATGAAGCAAGGTGTTTATTTATAGTTGAAACTGCAGGGAGAGTGAATGGAACTCGTGTGCATGATCATTGGGTCCTCCATGCATGGGCCTGTACAGGCGCATGTGAGGCCCAAAACCAATTGAAATTGCAAGCTGAAGTGATTTGGAGAAGGTTTAGACGTGCAGATTGAATGGCAATTGCTTGTGCATGAAGGTTTCATGTGAATTCCATATTTGGGCCTAAATGTTCCCTTCTTCGAAAGTCATACATAACAAATCCAAACATAGTCATGTGAGTAATGGTTAGAAAGGTCTTGACATAAGGAACAAAATCTATGTTGAACAAAATCCATTTGGAGTTTGGAAATTTATGAAAAATGGCCATGAAGTTTGATGTACAAAATATGTCTTTGAAAAATTTGCCAAAAGTGACCAACTTCAAGCCCTTCTGTTTCAGTGATGCAAGCCTCAAATGGAAACACCTCTATCATCAAAGTTGTATATTGTTTCAAGAAAATAAATTTGGACTTAAATTTTGCATCATTTGGATTTGTAATGAGAAAGTTGTGGGCACTTGAAGTTGGACTTTTTCAAGATTCAATGGCTTTGGTCCAAAGTGACTTATAATGTTTTGTATTATAACATGTGTTTATTTTAGGATTATGAAATTTTATCCAATATAACATTTGAATTAGACATCTTAAGATTTTCAATGCAATTGGTCTCACCTAAAAATCATAAAAAATAAAGAAGTTAGGTCCTTGGGAATTTGACCCAAAATTAGGGTTTCAGTCAAAATGACCTATAATGTTTTGAAATGAATGATGACCTTCCAAGTTTCAAATGAATTTATGATGAACATGAAAGTTGTTCATATGGTTCTTAATAACAATATTTCTCTTGGGGTAATCTTAATTTGACAAACATATCCAAAGTTAG
Source organism: Lathyrus oleraceus (assembly GCF_024323335.1). Classification (NCBI taxonomy): domain Eukaryota; kingdom Viridiplantae; phylum Streptophyta; class Magnoliopsida; order Fabales; family Fabaceae; genus Lathyrus; species Lathyrus oleraceus. The sequence continues at coordinate 253,097,390 of NC_066583.1, forward strand.
GTCTCATTGGATCTCAAAATAGTCAGATGACTTGACTGGTCAACTTCTCAAGTCCAAACTTCAAAACTTGATGAATGAATGATTGAGGACACTCACATAAGCTCATATATGCATAAAATGATGAATTAAAGAACTTACCTTGATTTAATTTTATCATAGGTTGAGGTTGCTTCATGAGCAAGGCACAATCAATGCATAGTTGAATTAGGGTTTCCTTGGGAAACAAGCTTCAACCCCTTTGGTTTATCTTGATCAAATTGGAAAATTGAGATGCTTGGGAGACATATATGATGATTGATAGATTTGGGGACCATTGTCATGCTTGCTTTCATCTTCATCTGGTCATTTCATTGAGCATAGGGGCCTCCTAGGAGCCTTGGATCTCATGATTGCTTAAGCTTCAAAACAAAACAAGTTAGTGACATATTTTTGTGCTTTTGGTTAGTAAAAAAAATTAGAAAAGAAATAATATACAATTCAAGCATGCTTGGTGGTCTCAAACCAAATCACATAAGTCCCAACCCTAGGGTTAAGGAGCCAAGATGCTATGATCCTTGAGGCAAATGCAATGAGCAATGATATGATGCCATGAGGGATCTTAGGGTCAAAATTAGGGTCTTACAGATGCCCCTATTTAAGGTCATTCTAGCCGGATATATGAAGGTTAAAATCTTCGTCTCGACGAGGTAGAATGGGCTTAAATAATAACAAAGAGACGAATTTTGGTCCCTAAGAGACCTCATGATGCAAATGTATGCATGCAAAAGTTAATATTCTGTCGGGACATACAACCACAAAGAAATCCGGAGAAGATGAGAATCCAAAGGAGTAATACACTCATTAGGGAGGTAGAGACTCTGGGGGGAAATAAGGGTAAAAATGCGTGAGCAGGTCACGACTTGAAACTTGCTGGGAGACACAAAGGGATTCCATGAAAATAAATCAATGGAAAGACTCGAGCTGACGCAAAGATGCGTGTATTGGGAAATATGCCAATACAACAACTCTATCCACAAAGGATACTTCGGATAAAAATCCAGACTCAGGTGAGGATGTCAATTAAGGACTCAACTGAGGAAGCAATGAATGAGGTATTACCGGTTACTGGATAATAAAACTCAAAGCAGAGACATGTGATCGCACACCGGTATAAGGGTGAGAGAACAACACGCTCAGGGAGACAGAATATCTAAGACCGATATACGGGTGAGAGATATCAATCATCCAAAACATCTGAGGAAGACCTAAAAGGTATATTTCAACTCAGGAAAATCTGCCTCCACAGGGGACAAAAAGTCATAATAGGGAGCAGAAGGGAAGGAACACCAGGGATACCGATTATTGGGCATATAATAGGTGACCAACCAGGCGTGAATTGGGAACATATCCAAGACATTCATCATCCAAAGGGAGAGCTGAAAAAGAAAACTCTATTTACAGGATGGACATTCGATTCCACAAGGAAATACGAATCTTACTCAACTAGGGAAGAAAAAGACTTCGACTGAAGAGCGCATGAGATATATTATCTATTACCGTTAGAAAGTAGAAAACATACTCGCATGGCAGATTATGCACAATCGGTTACTGGGTTAATAAAGGATAAATCGACCGAAAAGAAGGGACATCGGGATACCGGTTACTGGGTATAGAATGATGACCAATCAAAAGGAGAAACAATCATTACCGAACAAAAGGGTAAAAATGAAAGATGACTCGTAGGGGATAAATTGCTTAACAAGAGCAATTATCCAAGAGATATATCACCGGTTACTGGGTGGTATACTCAAAATGAAGGACTATCAATACCGAATATTGGATAAAGATAACCAACAAAGAGGGGATTACATCTACCGGTTACTGGATAGAAAACCACATAAATAGGACTTACAACTACCGACTACTGGGTAGAAGGCCACAACACCTACTGGGGAGAGAATGAACAATTACTGTTTACTGAGTAATTGATCACCTGAACCACAGGGAATTGCAGGGGAAAAAACAAAGAAGGGGTCAATCTAGGAACAAACTAGAGAGACACAGTGAAGCAAGACTCAACCCAATGAGGATATAACTCAGGGGAGTAATTCCGTCCCAATACATATTTAGGGAGGAAACTGAAACAATAATCACCCACGAGGACATAACTTAGTGGGGAATATAGAAGGAAAGATAGACACTTTATGCCTACAGGGTTGACTCTATATGGAGAGATCAGGCACAAACATCTGCTTGGGGAAGAACATTTCACTAATAGCAGGAGATAACAAGCAAAGATATATGGAAAAGACTGCAACATGAATATCTGAATGTTATAATTATGCATGTATATGCATGGTTTATATATGATTAATGCTGACAAACAGACATATCTAACGCAAAAAGGTCTAGGAATCAATGGACAGACATCCGGTATAACATCTCAAAAGAGAAGGCCAGGCCCACAGGAAAAAATCCAATCTGGTGGGGGGAAGCTATTACCAGGAAACACCAATCATCGCTGGGGACCAACCTGAGTTGCTGCCAGGGGCGAAGACTAACATTGGGGATCAGGGACCGCTGTTGGGGATAAGCAAAGGTCACAACTACCAAATGCTAGGGATCTTCCAATAATTCTCAGGAACATGCAGAAACATTTCTGCCGCCAGGAGCAGGAACAAATTACTCTGTTGGGGAAGCTATAGAGTCACCGCCAAGGATTCGCTGTTGAACAGACAAAAGATCCGATGTAGAGGAAATTCTACTGGAGAACTTATCAGGGGAGAGGATATGAAACTCTATGGGGAACAACCACCAAACAGAAATTCCAACAAATAAAACACTTCCTTTCATCTGCCGGAGAGACATCTCGGTCAAGGAGAAAGAACCACTACTCCGTTGGGGAAGGAAATAAACATCTTCAACACCAACTCTGCTAGGGGGAAACTATCCAATAAGGAGGGGAATACAAATATCAGGCTCTGATCAGGCACCTCCGCTGGGGAAGACTAAAGGTGATCATACTGGGGATAATCTGCTGTGAGTAACCCTACCATGGATGAATTGTAAGTCAACTTGCTAAGGAGAGGCTACAAGCCAAACTGCTGAGGATTTCCACTCATGCTGGGAATTCCTGCCCACTCTGCGGGAGATTTCCATTTATGCTGAGGGAAAGACCAACTTCCTCGAAAAGATAGCATATCAATTTTTATCAATCTATAAGGGATTTTAGGTCAGTCCACACAAGGGATGACAACCATATAATTGATAAAACACAAATGCTAGACTCAGACTTCCTTGGGGATCTGAGGATGGAGGTAAAGGTATACACATCAAGGCCAAAACTCCAAACTCTCTGGGGACTTGATGACATATCACCCTTCTCTGCGCTCACGGAGGAGACAACCTGAAAGATGATGAAGAGAATAAAATATGCTAGGAATATGAACAAATGTCTTACCCTTTTGGAGATCATACTATCCTTGGGAGAGCACTGAGGACATTCCATTTATCCTTTCAGTCATTGTGAATGTTCACTTTGTTTAAAAACAGTTTATATAAAAACTTTATTTAAAACAATGATATTTATCAATTAAGATATGCAAACATTTGTTAAGCAGAAACAAATAAAAGTGCCAAGAATTAGATAAAGGCTCAAATTTATTTGATAGAATGGTGGTCTCCAAATGGCGAGACTCCATGGATCTCTACAAATTTGAAATTGGTGATATATATTGGAAAAATGCTACATTGCACATAATGACCATTTCTCCACCAACTCTAAATCCAATGTATTCGAAGCTTCAGTTGACGATGATTGAGCGAGAATCATTGACAGACGACAATTGTAGAACAAAGTCTTGTCAAGATGCAGTTACTTGTCAAATCCCTAATTTTTGCCTAGATTTCCCCAAGGTGAGGTACTCAATCTAGCGGTATATATATATTCTTTTTTTTTATGTCTCTAACTTTTGCCTGGATCGCCCTTTCGGGTTTTCAACCCACCGAGACGCTCATTTTTTCCTAAGTCGCCCTTTCGAGTTTTCAACTTAGCGAGCTATTCTGTTTTTATTTTAGGTGAAGTATTTCTTGACTGCATCTGAATTCACAGGACGAGTGAAATCCTCCCCATCCATAGTTGTAAGTATCAAAGCACCACCTGAAAAGGCTTTCTTAACAATGTATGGACCTTCATAGTTTGGAGTCCACTTGCCCCTGGAATCGGGCGCGAAAGACAAAACTTTCTTGAGCACGAGGTCACCTTATCGAAACACACGAGGCTTGACCTTCTTATCAAAGGCTTTCTTCATCCTTTGCTGATATAACTGACCATGGCACATGGCAGTTAATCTCTTCTCTTCAATCAAATTCAGCTGGTCATAACGACTCTAAACCCATTCAGCCTCAGTCAACTTGGCTTCCATCAAGACTCTCATTGATGGGATGTCAACCTCCACGGAGAGCACAACCTCCATGCCATAAATAAGAGAGAAAGGGGTTTCCCCTGTTGAAGTGCGGACAGATGTACGATAGCCATGCAAAGCAAATGGCAGCATCTCATGTCAATCCTTGTACGTAACAACCATCTTCTGGACAATCTTCTTAATGTTCTTGTTAGCAGCTTCAACAACCCCATTCATCTTGGGTCTATAAGGAGAAGAGTTATGATGTGCAATCTTGAACTCGCTACACAGCTCTTTCATCATCTTGTTGTTCAAGTTAGATCCATTATCAGTAATGATCTTGTCTGGCACACCATATCGGCATATGAGTTGATTCTTGATAAACTTCACAACCACCTGCCTGGTCACGTTTGCATATGATGCCGCTTCTACCCACTTGGTGAAGTAATCAATTGCTACGAGAATAAAACGGTGACCATTTGACGCCTTTGGCTCTATCATGCCAATCATATCAATTCCCCACATGGAGAACGGCCATGGCGAGGAAATAAAATTCAGAAGTGCCGGGGGAATATGAATCTTATCCGCATAAATTTGACACTTGTGGCATTTCTTCACATATTTGCAGCAGTCAGACTCCATTGTCAGCCAATAGTAGCCTGCTCTCAACATCTTCTTTGCCATGGCATGTCCATTGGAATGAGTACCAAACAAACCCTCATGGACTTCAGTCATTAACATGTCTGCTTCGTGTCTATCCACACATCTGAGCAAAACCATGTCAAAATTCCTCCTGTAAAGCACATCGCCATTGAGGTAGAAACTGCCTGATAATGTCCTTTAAGTCTTCTTATCTTTAACAAATGCCCCAGGCGGGTAAATCTGACTCTGAAGAAAACACTTGATATCATGATACCATGGCTTATCATCTTTCACTTCTTCAACTACAAATACATGAGTTGGTCTATCTAAGTGCATCACAGTGATATTGGGGACTTCATTCCAATATTTCACCATAATCATTGAAGCAAGTGTAGCAAGAGCATCTGCCATCCGATTCTCATCTCGAGGAATATGATGGAAGTCAACCTTAGTAAAGAAAGTTGAAATCCTCCTCGCATAATCTCTATATGGGATGAGGCCAGGCTGATTCGTCTCCCATTCACCCTTAATCTAATTAACAACAAGGGCCGAATCACCATAAACATCAAGATGTTTGATCCTAAGATCAATACATTCTTCCAATCCCATAATACATGCCTCATATTCCGCCATGTTATTCGTGCATTTGAATGTTAGCCTTGCTGTAAAAGGAAAATGTGTGCCCTGAGGAGTAATAATCATTGCCCCAATACCATTTCCATATTGATTAACAGCGCCATCGAATACCATGCTCCAACGGGAACCAGGCTCTGGCCCTTCATCGAGCATAGGCTCATCGTAATATTTCATTTTCAAATACAGAATCTCCTCATCTGGGAAGTCGTACTGAACAGACTGATAATCCTCAATTGGTTGATGTGCCAAGTGGTCAGCCAAGATACTACCTTTAATAGCTTTTTGAGCTCGATACTCCATGTCATACTCAGACAATAACATCTGCCAACGGGCAATACTCCCAGTTAAAGCAAGCTTCTCAAAGATATACTTAATTGGATCCATTTTGGATATCAACCAAGTGGTATGATTTAACATATACTGGTGTAAATGCTTAGTGGCCCAAGCCAAAGCACAACATGTTTTTTCAAGCATTGAGTATCGAGACTCACAATCAGTGAACTTCTTACTCAGATAGTATGTAGCATACTCTTTCTTCCCTGATTCATCTTGCTGACCCAATACACAACCCATAGAATCTTCAAGAATGGTCAAGTACATAATCAAAGGTCTGCCTTCAACAGGCGGAGACAGAATTGGAGGCTCGGACAGATACTCTTTGATACTGTCGAAGGCCTTCTGGCAATCCTTGGTCCAATCATGACGCTGATCTTTCTGGAGGAGCTTGAATATAGGCGCACATGTGGCAGTCATGTGGGATATAAATCTGGAAATATAATTCAAGCGGCCAAGAAAACCTCAGACTTGCTTTTCAGTTTTGGGCGCATGCATCTCTTGTATTGCTTTGACCTTGGCAGGATCAACTTCAATACCTCTTTTACTGACAATAAATCCCAATAACTTGCCGGAACGGACTCCAAATGTACACTTGTTCGGGTTCAGCCAGAGTTTGTACTTCCTCAAACGCTGAAAAAGCTTGAACAAGTGCTCTACATGTTCAACTTCCGTCTTCGACTTTGCGATCATATCATCGACATATACCTCAATCTCCTTGTGCATCATATCATGAAACAAGGTAGTTATAGCACATTGATACGTGGCTCCGGCGTTCTTCAAACCGAAGGGCATCACTCGATAACAGAATGTTCCCCAAGGTGTGATGAATGTTGTCTTCCCCATATCCTCGGGTGCCATTTTAATCTGGTTATAACCGGAAAATCCGTCCATAAATGAGAAGACATTAAATTTAGTTGTATTGTCTACCAACATATAAATATGTGGTAGAGGAAAATCATCTTTCGGACTAGCTTTATTCAAGTCTCGATAGTCCACACACATTCGGACTTTTCCATCTTTCTTAGGCACGGGCACAATATTGGCCACCCATTGAGGATATGTAGAAGTCACCAAAAACCCCATGTCAATTTGCTTCTGAACTTCTTCTTTAATCTTCACTGCCATATCAGGATGAGTTCTTCTGAGCTTTTGCTTCACAGGCGCACACTCAGGCTTCAAAGGCAGGAAAAGTTGCACGATATTGGTATCCAGACCAGGCATGTCTTCATATGACCAGGCAAAGACGTCGACATATTCTCGTAGCAACTCGATCAACCCCTTCTTGACAGACTCTTCGAGGAGTGCCCCAATCTTCACCTCACTAGCACAATCCTCAGACCCCAAGTTGACTGTTTCCAGATTCTCGAGATGCGGCTGAATGATCTTCTCTTCGTGCTCAAGCAGACGGGTAATCTCATCAGGAATCTCTTCAACATCATCTTCTTCGGCCTCAAATACAGGGAACTCAAAGTTGGGAGATGGTGTCGGATCATTATGTTCAATGGGTTTGATCAACCTGCATAATGATTTTGGAGATTTCAGATTTCAAATAAAGCAAATCATTATGCAGATGAAAATATTGATTTCATTCTCTTTTCAGGGTTTTTTAGTGATCACCAATTTCATGCAAAAAGCAAAAAGCAAAAATAATTTGGAAAAACAAACATTTAACATGTAATTATTGAATGAATATCATTGTACTAATGTGCCAACAATGTCATCACTTCCCCTTTTGGCATGGGAGAAGGGTTTTTTAAACAAAATGAACACATTACGTGGACTTATGGACAACTGTTGGAACATCAACAACGACCCAATTATTGCAGACTCCTCTAGGGATGACAAAGTTGCCAGAATCTTCCTCTGTATCATCTTCCACTATAGCAGCAGCCTATTAGTCTTCGACCGTGTGGATGAAACCTCCACTCTGGAATAAACCGTGCTCGTTGAAAGTGCCTGAAGAGTACCCTATTCCAGCCAGGGATTTATTGTCTTCCAGCTTAATAATTTTTCCTAAACCATTAGTTGTGCCATGCTCAATGGCCAACTTCGCATCATTGTAGGACGCAAATGAAGAAGGTCCTTTCCTTGAAGGCTCAGCAATAAATAAGGCTTGGAACTGAGTCCCAACCTCATCCTCAGCATCTATATAGGAAAAGGAAGACAAATGGCTTACTAAGAGAGCCTTCTCTCCCCCTATCACCACCAACTTCTTATTCTTGACGAATTTTAACTTTTGGTGTAGGGTGGATGTCACGGTGCCTGCCTCGTGAATCCATGGTCTTCCAAGCAAGAAGCTATATGATGGGTGGATATCCATGACCTGGAAAGTGATCTGGAAATCACTAGGTCCAATCTTGATTGGGAGCTCAACTTCGCCAATCACAGTTTTCCTCGATCCATCAAAAGCTTTGACTACCACTCCGCTCTGCCTTATGGGAGGCCCCTGATAAGAAAGTTTGGCCAGAATGGATTTTGGCAACACATTTAGCGATGATCCTGTGTCTACTAGCACATTAGACAAGGCATCATCCTTGCAGTTCATGGAAATGTGTAGAGCCAAATTGTGGTCTTTTCCCTCCTCGGGAAGATCAACATCACAAAAGCTCAAATTGTTACAAGCAGTTATATTTGCAACAATGCTATCAAACTGTTCAATTGTGACATTGTGATCCACGTATGCCACGTCCAACACCCTCTACAAAGCTTCGTGGTGTGGCTCAGAATTCATCAGCAAAGATATGACAAATATCTTTGATGGAGTTTGAAGCAGCTGATCAACAACATTATACTCGCACCTTTTGATGAGCCTCAGCATCTCATCACAGTCCTCTTTCAGAATTCCATGCTGGCCAATAGGGACAACAACTTTAGTAGATTTATCAACAACAAGTGCCGGATTCGGAGAAGGAGAAGAAGTCCCCACAGGACTGGCAGAATTATCAACAACATCAGCTCTTCTCATGTCATCTTGGGGTTTCGGCGACACCGAGAAAACACGACCATTGCGGGTCACACCACTGACATAAGATATACTCACAACAGAAGTGGAGGGCAACAACACCTCATTCCCATCTTCTAATGCAACTGCGTTATATCTGTAGGGAACTGCTTTATCTAAAGAATACGTGACAGGGCCCGCTGGCTTGATAATAAGAGATGGAGAGACCTTCTTCTTGTTGCCATCATATCTGACAACAACAGGTTCGGGTATTCTGAAAACAGGGGATATAACATTCACTTCGTCCTCATTACGATTCTAAAGTATCTCGATCACACCCTGATCCAAATTCTTGGATGTCCTTCCTAACTTGGCGACATCCTCTCTCATTGACAGTGCACATTCGGTATCTGTCATGGTCATGCTCATAATGACTGTATCCACATAATAGTCTGTGCATCTCGACCAACGATTACCTGATGTGACCGACATACAGGACTTTGTATTTTCCAGGGCAACCCTGGACCATGTTCACAGCAGATTTCCCATGCTCGGGCAACGAGTTCTTCTTCACATTCGGACCTACGTCCTCGAAAAACAAGATCCCACTTCTAACAAGGTCTTGCACCTTGGTTTTCAAGGGATAGCAGTTCTCCACATCATGTCCGGGAGCACCTGAATGATAAACACAGTGAAGCTCAGGCTTGTACCACCACTGAGGGTTCTCCGGTACAGCAGGTGGGTCACGTGGAGTGATCAGCTTTCTATCTATCAAAGACGGATAGCGTTCAGCATAGGTCATTAGAATTAGATCGAAAGTGACCCTCTTCCTATCATAGCTAGTGTTGGTATTGTTGTTGTTTCGAGGTTGGTAGACCTGCTGTTGCGGACGATGCTGTTGTTGTTGATATTGTTGATGTTGTTGTTGTTGATGTTGATAATGCTGAGTTTCCTTGAAGGCAGGTGCTATATGAGCCACCTGGTGTTGGTTACTAGCAGGGTGGACAGTCTTCCTCTTCATAAAGGGTCCTCGTTTAACATGGGAAGACACAGCATGTGCCTCTCCCTCTTTCTTCTTTGCAAAGCCCCCATACCGCTTTGCAGAGGAGCCTTCATCCCGGGTCAGACGTTCTTCCCGGACTCCTTCCTCTAGCCTCATCCCCATGTTCACCATTTCGGTGAAGTCCGAGGGAGCACTAGCTATCATCCTCTCGTAATAAAATGAACTCAAGGTCTTCAGAAAGATCTTGGTCATTTCCTTCTCTTCGAGTGGGGGCACAATTTGTGCAGCCAATTCACGTCACCTCTGGGCGTACTCCTTGAAAGTTTCCTTCTCCTTTTGGGCCATAGCCCTCAGCTGATCCCTATCGGGAGCCATATCAACGTTGTACTTGTACTGCTTGACGAAAGCTTCACCAAGGTCATTGAAGGAGCAGATGTTCGCACTGTCCAGACCCATGTACCATCTGAGTGCAGCACCGGACAGGCTGCCCTGGAAATAGTGGATAAGGAGTTAGATCATTGTCAGTCTGGGTTGACATCTTGCGTGCGTACATCACAAGATGGCTAAGAGGGTAAGTGTTTCCCTTGTACTTTTCAAAGTCAGGCACTTTGAACTTGATAGGGATCTTAACGTTGGGCACGAGGCACAACTCAGCAGCAGATTTACCGAAGAGGTCTTTCCCTCTTAGAGTCTTCAGTTCCTTGCGCAGCTCAAGGAATTGGTCATTCATGGCGTCCATTTTCTCATAAACATCTGGGCCCTCAGCTGGCCCAGAGTGATAAATGGTGTCGTCGACTCTCGGTAACTTGTGCACAACGGGAGGTGGCACAGCAAGGACCGGGCTAGATGCCGATAGAGAAGTAAAGGTCGGAGCGAGACCCTCTGGCACAAAGTTCGCGGGCATCCCCCAGGGAAACCCTGCTGGCATAGCAGATGGAGCAAAATGAGCAGTGGCAGCAGGCACAGTAGAGGAAGCTACCTCTGAGATGACCGTCCTCTAGGGGGGAGTTGCAGGCGTTGGAGAAGACTGGCTTTGGGAGACCAGGAATGACTCCATCAGGGTAGTAAGCCTAGCTACTTCTTCCTTATGATCTCTGTTCTCTTGTTCAAGATGATCCATCAACTTTGGTAGATTGGCCCTGGTGTTGTACCGGTGCGTCAGCTTGTCTTCAAAATAAATGAAGAACACAGAGTTAGACCACTGATCAAGAAGCTATGAACAAAACCTGCTTATGCATATGATGCATGCAATGTTTGTGCATATGATTTATTTTTAATCAGAGGAAATTTATAGAGATCTATTTGCAAATATTTTGGAAATATTACTCTTTTAAGACATATGATGGAATATTCATATCAATAATATTTGGAAAATTTTTTACACCATAGAAGTACAGTCTTGGTAACCAAATACAATACAAGAGAGAAGGAAAATGAACATCCTATGAAACCCTAGAAACAATCGTCCAAAGCTCTCGAGACCGGAAGATAAGCTGCATGAAGCCTCTTCACCTCTCTTTCATAGGCTGCCTCCATATCTGCCTTCTCCTTGGCGAGTCGATCATACTTCCTCTTCCAAAACTTGGATGACTGAGGAAGAAGAGAAGTAACCACGTCATCAGGCTTGTCGATAACCTGATGCTCCAGAAAATCTATCAAAGCATCCTTATCTCTGAGTTGCTGAAGTATCTCTTCTCGCTCACAGACCCAAGCACACGAACGGTCTTCATCTCTCAACTCCTCTACTCCTTGGTTAGGGAGGGTTGAAGGCCCAACCATAACCATAGGTGTAGGTCTCGGATAGTCATAGGGCATGCGATACTCAGAAGCTCTCTTCCTCACCCACGAGGTGTAGGGTTCCAAAGCAATACAATTCTTTGGACCAAGCTCTTTCCTTCCCTTCCTATGAACCTTGCGCCAGGCGCGGACCATCCACTCCTTCAAGTTTTGGGGATCTTTACCCTCTTGAAAGAACACACCTTCTAACAAAATGTTATTAGGTTTATCCTTTAAGGGAAACCCAAGCTGACGGCGAGCCAAAACAGGGTTGTAGTTAATTCCACCACATGTACCAAGAAGAGGCACATTGGAGAATTCACCATAAGAATCAATAATTTGGACACCATCATATACACGGTTATATCAAAAGATATCATCATTAGTGAGAGACAAAAGTCTCGTGGACCACCGTAGACATCCTTTGTTCTCCTTGAAGGCGAGCGTCTGAGGCAAGTGCGAAATAAACCACTTGTACAACAGAGGCAAACAACACACAATGGTACCACCACCCTTTGCATTCCTCATATGCAAAGAGAAATAAGTGTCACCCAACAGAGTAGGAACGGGATTAAGAGTAGAGAAAATCCTAATAGTGTTCACATCCACAAAATTGTCGATGTTGGGGAATAACACTAGCCCATAGATGATAAGTACAAATATGGCCTCAAAGGCGTCCTCACTCATGGCCTTCCCAAACAAAGTAGCTTGAGCAATGAGGAAATCAGATGGGAGACCTTGAATTCCACCTTTGGTAGTCATATGAGCACCAATATCAGATACATCTATATGCAACAAATCAACAATCTCTTGGGAAGAAGGAACTCTCTCCAAGCCACTGAATGGAAACTGATCTAAGATAGGTATACCCACAAGATAGGCATACTCCTCAAGTGTAGGCAAAAGCTGGAAATCCTGGAAAGTGAAGCAACGGTACAAGGGATCATAGAACTGCACCAACACACTCATCAGACCTTCATCCACATGAGTAGCAAGAACAAACAGAAGTTTCCCATGACGAGCCTTGAACTCCAAGGGATCTAATACATAGGATGTCAAACTCCTTAACTCTTTCAAGTCGGGTTGTCTGAACCTGTACTTCTTCGTATTCCTTCTTTGCTTATTCATGTCTGAAAATTTGCAAATAGACCTCTTAAGTTCCTTGAAATTTTCCTCATTGTTGATGATATGGATGTGTATGAATGCATGAATGCATGGATGTAACAATCACACTCAAGGATCAAGCAAGTCACACCATACAAAGGTCACAGGATGGATCAAGTCATCCTTAATATCAATCATCCATTTTGGTGGATTATGGTTTACATCTTATCAACACCCAAGTTCCATTGATATTAAGGATATATGAGAACAGATCAACCGCGAATCAAGGGTTTATTGCAAGTCACGAGCATGGAGTCTCGGTCAAGAACCACCCAATGGGAATGTACTATGGTTAAACCTGACAATCATGTTCTAAAAGAGGTTCCCATAGTCATCATCTCATCTTTCGGATATTATTGGATAAACGACTACTCGTATTCCAAAAATATTCTCAAGAGAGACTCTTATGAGTGTAGTATCGCGTAACAATCGTATCAAATCTTACACTTGACCGATCTTCGCACTACGTCCTAAAATAGGCCAAGATGGGCTAGGTAATCTAAGGTCCTTGGCTTCTAAGGTATATATTGGAAAGAGTAATTCCTAACCACGACTACTCGTGTGAAATTATTGATCCCAACAAGACCTCCACCAAGTGAATAGGCTTGCAAGTCAACTTGCTAAGGAATAACTCCACACAAGTCAACAAGACTATGCCTTTCTCCTATCATAAGTGCACTCGAGTTCGGGTATAGAAGTCATCTCACAAGAGACCACCAAGCACACAAGCAATTGATATATCAAGTGATTCATACATTACAAACAATGCAGTCATCCCAAATTTGCACAAAAATATGTCACAAGTAAATATAAACATACAATACAACAAAGGCAAAAAGTGGGCTAAACCCACTAGGCAACAATTAGGTTTCCCCAGCAGAGTCGCCACTTTTCTGTAGCGGGGTATTCGTTACCTTTAGATTTATTGACTAAATCAAAAGTAAATCATACAATTCGAGTCGCCACCTTTGACTTTTCTGTAGGCTAAACAATTTGAAGTGAGTTGTTTTTACAAATTAGATGTATTCACAAAACAAAGTCAAAGTTGACTTAAGATTCAATTCAAAATAAGTATTAAATGAAAAGAGTTTGAAAAATCAAAGGCATATGGCCTAGGTTTCTAATTTGAAGACAATATCAATGTTTGCACAGAATGAGCTTGGCTTGGGTTAGAGTGGAGAGAAGAAGAGAAGGGCTAGTCCTAAACATACAAAGATGAGAGAAGAGAATAAAACCCTTGGAGTTCCTTTCTTGAGATCATAAATATGATTCAAGATGCTCCTTTTCTTTGGACTTAGCAATTAACTTAAGCAACCAAACAAATATTCAATCAAGCTCCTAGGATCTTCATTTGGTTTGTCTCTTAACTTGGATACTCATGACAATGGTCCTTCTAACTATCTCAAGTTTGGAATCCCTATCACACAAGAACAAACAATCAAAAAGTTCACAATGCAATAATAGAAATGGACAAAGAGAGAGTTTAAATTAGGGGTCCTTTCAAGTCAACATCAATATGTAAGCATTCTAAAGGCATGAGGCCTAGTTGCTCTTCAACAATTTTAGCATTCTAAAGGCATGAGGACTAGTTGCTCTTGAACTCCATTAAGCATAGGTGAGGTCCTAATGCTAAGTCCTTTCTCCTTTTTGCATTGGGTTCACACAAACAAAAACAACAAAAACACAAGGCAATAATATATTTACACAATAATGTGCTCAAGTGAGCAAAAGGAAAATGACATAAACATAAACATGAGCTCAAATGAGCAAAGGGAAAAGACAATATGAATAAATGAGCAAGAAATTAAATTACATTAAAGTAAATTGCAAGAATTAAATGCTGGAATTAAAAGTTAGTGATTAGTAGTTAGTGTTAGTGTGCCATAAGGCAATTTAGCGCTATGTTAAGCAATCGTAAATGGACTAATGTAGTAGTCACACCTATCTGAGGTCGGTCAATAAAACTATAGGCAAATAAACACAAGTTAGAGACCATGATTAGTAAGCCAAACTCCTACAACTTGCCATGCCTAAAGAAAAGAAGAATGACCTTGTATGGATTTCAGGTTCTTTGCTTGACCAAGAAGCAACCTATCTTGGACACAAAGTAATTCACTTGATCTTTGATCAAGTTGAATTTGATTTGGATCAAAGAAGGTTAATCCTCTCATATGTAAAGACTAACCACAAATCGTTAACTCATTGGTCAAAAGAAAAAGAAGAAGATGAGAGATGAAAATGGAATGTACAAAATGAAAATTCAAATGACATAACCAAAACAAAATGATCAAATGTGAATGGAATCAACATCAATCAATGGTAAACATAAGTGAAATGAAGATTAGAAGTCAAAAAAGGTCAAACATATTTTTGATATTTTTTGGAATTAAAATAATACATAAAATAACATGAACAAAGTAAGGTCAAACTTCAAATCTAATTCAAATTAACTTGGATAAGTCCAATTGGATCATCATAAGTTTAACATGGTCAAACTAGGTTTGACAAATTTTCTCAACATTTTTTGAAAGCAGAAGCTATTTTAAAATCAATTAAACCATTAAAATATAACACAAATGAATTAAAATCTCAAATAAATCTCAAATCAATTAAGAAATTGATGAGAATATTTTCATAGACTTATCATGATCCAAATGTGTTAAGAAAATATTGTTGGAATTTTTGAATATCTAAAAGCATTTAAAATGAATTAAAAACAAAATAATTCACAAAAAATATTAAATGGAATCATAAAAATAATTAAAAATCAGATTATGAAACTAGAATTTAAGAGATTTTTTTTGCAATTGGTCCCATATTTTTGTGATTCCAAATAAAAGAGTTATGAATTTTTGAAAATAAATGGAATAAAAGAAAGTAAAATAGAAATTAGGAAAATAGAAAAATCAGGAAGCGTTGGATCACCATTCATTAATTGACGTGGATGATCCTAAGGCTCTCATGCGCGCGCTCATTGTGTTCACTAGTCAACAATATCACACATTGGATTAAAAATAGTAAACATAATGTGTGGCCACGATTAGAACGGAGAAGTGAGATCTAAGGGATTCAAGCCATCCACGTGGGACGTCTTCTCCGGTGAGCAAACGAATTCCGGCCACCAGTTGCAGGATTTGTAACCTCAACCAAACCAAACGTGCCTTATACCAAATTAAATCCGGGGTGATGTACATCACCCCTGTAACCTTGGATTGCTCTTTAGATCTCTACGGAAGGAGAAATCTGAGATGGAAAATCCAGGTGTCCAATCTGAAGTGCATGAATTCATGAAATTAAAGCCACCATTGGCTTGCCTCTCACACGAGGACTTCAGAAAACCAAGCAAACTCAAGCAAAGCACAATATATAGTGAGATTTGAATCAAAATAGTTGAGATGGAAACCTTTGAAGTGCAGCTTTGATGAGCACGATCCAACTAAGCTCTTGCTTGCAGCTTGATCATGAGGTAAGGTATGAGTGCAAGGCTTAGGAATTAGTATTGAAGATCAACTGATATTGTTGAAATTCAAACTTGAAAAGTGAAATGAAAATGCAAAATTCCTTTGGTAAGGTTGGGATTCAATTCAGCAGAGGTTTAGGCGCCTTCATGTTGAGAAATGAATGAAGCAAGGTGTTTATTTATAGTTGAAACTGCAGGGAGAGTGAATGGAACTCGTGTGCATGATCATTGGGTCCTCCATGTATGGGCCTGTACAGGCGCATGTGAGGCCTAAAACCAATTGGAATTGCAAGCTGAAGTGATTTGGAGAAGGTTTGGACGTGCAGATTGAATGGCAATTGCTTGTGCATGAAGGTTTCATGTGAATTCCATATTTGGGCCTAAATGTTCCCTTCTTCGAAAGTCATACATAACAAATCCAAACATAGGCATGTGAGTAATGGTTGGAAAGGTCTTGACATAAGGAACAAAAGCTATGTTGAACAAAAATCCATTTGGAGTTTGGAAATTTATGAAAACTGGCCATGAAGTTTGATGTACAAAATATGTCTTTGAAAATTTTGCCAAAAGTGACCAACTTCAAGCCCTTCTGTTTCATTGATGCAAGCCTCAGATGGAAACACCTCCAACATAAATGTTGTAGATCTTTTCAAGACAATCAATTTGGACTTAAATTTTGCATCATTTGTATTTTGAATGAGAAAGTTGTGGGCACTTGAAGTTGGACTTTTTCAAGATTCAATGGCTTTGGTCCAAAGTGACCTATAATGTTTTGTATTATCACATATTTTTCGTTTAGGATTATGAAACTTTGTCCAACATAACATTTTAAGTAGACATCTAAAAATTTCCAATGCACTTGGTCGCACCTTAAAATCATAAACAATGAAGAAGTTAGGTCCTTGGGAAGTTGACCTAAAATTAGGGTATAAATCAAAATGACCTATAATGTTTTGAAATGAATGATGACCTTCCAAGTTTCAAATGAATTTTTGATGAACATGAAAGTCGTTCATATGGTTATTTAGAACAATGTTTCTCTTGGGGTCATCTTAATTTGACAAACACATCCAAAGTTAGGTCTCAGTGGATCTCAAAATAGTCAGATGACTTGACTGGTCAACTTCTCAAGTCCAAACTTCAAAACTTGATGAATGAATGATTGAGGACACTCACATAATCTCATATATGCATAAAATTATGAATTAAAGAACTTCACTTGATTTAATTTGATCATAGGTTAAGGTTGCTACATGAGCAAGGCATAGTCAATGCACAGTTGAATTAGGGTTTCCTTGGGAAACAAGCTTCAACCCCTTTGGTTTATCTTGATCAAATTGGCAAATTTAGATACTTGGGAGACATATATGATGATTTAGAGCTTTGGGGACCATTTTCATGCTTGCTTTCATCTTCATCTGGTCATTTCATTGAGCATAGGGGCCTCCTAGAAGCCTTGGATCTCATGATTGCTTAAGGTTCAAAACAAAACAAGTTAGTGGCATATTTTTGTGCTTTTGGTTAGTAAACGGATGCGTGCTTTTTGCAAGTATACGAACGCGTCAGAGGAATATAAAAGATTGTCGAATCCACAGAGACCAAGTGTCAATCTATCGTTTTCTATTGTTATGGTGTTTACCAAAGGCAATCAAAATAGGTGTTTTTAAAGTGTGCAATGAAAATTAAAGTATTGAATAAAGTTCAATTAATAAAGACAGGGTCGAATGTAATTCACATAATCAATTAATAATCCAAGTACTTGCTAATAGAACTACTTATGGGCAGTGTTTCCTATTTTGAAAAGAACCAATTTAACAGGAACTGTCGCTTTCGTGTATTCAGAACCGAGTTGTACTCCCTAATCAGACCCTTTTATTGTCACTTATAAAAAGGCGCGCATTGCATTAGAGTAGTAAACCTATTTTTAAGAAATATAGTATCTTAACTAAGTTGAAAAGTATTTTAACCTGGATTTCTTAACCAAAAGAGGTTCTCACAAACCAGACTCTAAACTTATAAACGCGTCCGAAAATAGTTTTAAAATCTCTTTTCTTCTTAAATTAAGACTCCTAATGAACTAAATAAAGCGCTTTCGCTGTTTTTGAAATAGTTAAAAACAATTAAGTTAAAATGGACGTTGGACGGCTTTCGACCTTACCCAACGGAAATTGAAGTGCGAGAACACTTAAGTTGAAAGTTAAAATAGCCCTTAAGTGTTTCTATGAACAATTGTACGGATTATCGGTTCAATTACGATCCTTACATTCTAACCTTATAGATTTAGTTAGACATGGTAAAGTAAAAGTGCATTAATTTAAATAAAAGTAGTGCGAGTGCGGAAAATAAATAAAAGTAGTGCGAGTGCGGAAAATAAATAAAAGTAGTGCGAGTGCGGAAAATAAATAAAAGTAGTGCGAGTGCGGAAAATAAATAAAAGTAGTGCGAGTGCGGGAAGTAAATAAAAGTAAAGCGA